>NW_024429186.1:61174303-61179303 GCF_017639785.1 Mesocricetus auratus
TCAGGTCCTCTGTAAGAGGGGCACAGGCTGAACCATCTCTCCTGGCTAGGGATTTTATTATTATTATTATTTTTTTATTTTATGTGCATTGGTGTTTTGCCTGCACATATGTCTGTGTGTGTGCGCGGGTGTCAGATTTTGGACTGACAGTTGTGAGTCGCCATGAGGTTGCTACGAATTGAACCTGGGTCCTCTGGAAGAAGTCAGTGCTTTTAACTGCTGAGCCATTTCTCTCCAGCCCCCATGACAGAACCTCCAATCCTATTTCTTTCTTTCTTTCTTTTTTATTTTGTTTTTTCGAGAGGGTTTTTCTGTGTAGCTTTGGAGACTATTCTGGTACTCTCTCTGTAGACCAGGCTGGGATTCTGTATTTTGTGTTTTGAAGACAGGATTTCTTTGTGTAGCCTTAGCTATCTTGGAACTAATTCTGTAGACCAGGTAGATTAAAGGTGTGCACTACCACCACCACCACCTGGCTGTCCTGGCTGGTTTTATATTAATTTGACACAAGCTAGAGTCATCAGAGAGAAGGGAATATCAGCTGAGAAAACGCCTCTATAAGATCCAACTGTAAGGCATTTTCTTAATTAGTGACTGACAGGGAAGGGCCCAGCCCACGTGGGTGGTGTTATCCCTGAGCTGCTGTGTTCTATAGCAAAGAAGGCAAAGCAAGGCAAGGGAGCAAGCCAGTAAGCAGCGTCCTCCATGGCTTCTGCATCAGCTCCTGCCTGCAGGTTCCTGCCCTGCTTGAGTTCCTGTCCTGACCTCCTTCAACGATGGGCTACAATACAGAAGTGTAAGCCAAGTAAACCCTTTCCTCCCCAAGTTGTTTTGGTCATGGGGTTTCATCACAGCAATAGAAACCCTAACTAAGTAAGGTAGGGCCGTTGGTGGCACATGACGTTAATCCCAGCACTCAGGTGTCAGAGGCAGTCAGATCTCTGAATTTGAAGCCAGCTTGGTCTACAGAGTGAGTTCCAGGACAGCCGGGGAGGGCTACACAGAAACCCTGTCTCAAGGAAACAAAACAAAAGAAACACTAACTAAAATACCATCCCACCAGCCCCCAAAGCTGAGAAAGGTTTTAAACTACTGTTTGAACGTAAAAGGATTTGGGAAGGTCTGTGAAGCTGATCTGTGCAACATACATTTGTAGATTTCCTGTAAGGTCACTGAAGAAGTCGCATCTGCGCGGCAACTGACTTGTTCAGGGAAAGAGTTCCCATCAGCCACTGGAATGTTGCTCCAACTTCTGCTTTCTGCAGGTTGAATAACAGGAAGTAAATTTGCTACAGAGCTTTCTTTCTTTCCTTCTTTTTTTAAAGGAAGAAAAGGTTTCAAAAGAGCAGTTTAGATGCTGTCTGCCTGTGGTCTTTGAAAGATGGTAAAAGCTAGGGCCTTGGTCTCCAGAGGGCTGGAATTCAGGTGTGGTCAACACCCAGCTGTCTTCAGGCTGTGAGAGGAGCCACTGAAAAGAAACAGGGAGAGTTCAACAGATTTGTTTTGGTTCTGAATATCTGAGCTTTTTTCTCTAAGGAGGAGTACTGTTTAATGACAGAGGAATCTTTGCAAATTGAGTTGCAGAACAACAAAAAACAAACAAACAAAAAATAAAAACAAACAGTTCAAATGAGTTTCAGGAAAAAAGGGCATCCGCGGTGGGCGGTGGCAGTGCACATCCCGTGGGTGCCTTTAGATGGGTAGGAAGACAGAGAGACGGTGCTTGATGAGAACTTCCAGGCTTTTTCTTAGCAGCATTCCAAGCTTAGCTTTTTTGTTTGTTTTTGCTTTTTCCTCTATGTTTTTCTTTTATTAAAAATATTTGGTTTTGTTTTTTTTTAAGCTGGGCATGCCTTTAATCCTAGCACTCAGGGAGGCCGAGGCAGGGGGAATCTCTGTGAATTTAAGGCCATCCTAGTGTACAAAGCGAGTTCCAAGACAGCCAAGACTACACAGAGACACCCTGTCTCCAAAAAACAAAAACAAACAAAAAATAGATTTTTTTCAGACAATATATTCTGAATATATTTCTTCTCCCCCAACGCCTCTCAAGATCCCCTACTTCCCCTACCTTTGGAATCTACACCCTGTCTGTCTCTCCTTAGGAAAAAAAAAAGCCATCTAAAAGAATAATAAAATAAAATAAGAAAAACAAAACAAACAGAAGGAAAAGAACCAAAGAAGAAGCATGAGAAATATATATGCTCTGGTGGTTTGAAAGAAAATGGTCCCCCAAAGGGAGTGGCACTATTAGGAGGCGTGGCTTTGTTGGAGCAGGTGTGGTCTTGTGGAGGAACCTCCAAAAAACGCCACTGAGTTCATTTGTGTTGCCCATCTGCTGCTGGCCTTGCGGCCTGCCCTTAGGGATAGTTTGGAGAACCCAGGAGGCCCTATTTTTGAGTGGTTATCAACTGGAGATAGCTTCTGGGTTAAAGGTGTGGGCTTGTGTCCACTTCCCTTTCAGTCCTAGAGCCCCATCTGTGCAGACCCCTGCAGGGCCTGGGCTCCTGCCTTAGTCTCTGTGGGTTTAGAAGGCCTTGTTTCTTGGTGCCCTCCGTCCCTTCTGGCTCTTACAATCTTCCCACCATTACTTCCGCAGAGTTCCCTGAGCCCTGCTGGCAGGGATTAATAGAGAGAGACATCCTACTTAGACCCGAGTGTTGCAAGCTCTCTCAGTGTCTGCACATTGTCCAGCCATGTGTCTCTATAACTGTTCCCATCTACCACAGCCTCTCTGATGACGGTGAAAGACCTGAGGTTTTCAGGCTTCAGGCTGAATACCCCAGTGACGTCCTGAGCTCAATAACCAGACAGTTGGATGCAAACCGCAAGAGGTTTATTGTTTACACAGGCGTCTGTGGGCGATTCAGCAGCCTTAGCTAACTGAACTCGCTGGGCTTTAGGACAGTTTTCTTTTTATATACATACTTTTGGCAAGCAAAGCAATAGGGGTATTGTAAGAAGTAGAGCTACTGCAGGTGCAGATCTGGGCAAGCAATAGGGGATTGTTAGAACGCAGGCATAACTCATCCTTCCTGGAGAAACCACAAGGTCAAGATTAAACTTATAACAGCGTGCCAGTGTCCTGTATCAGCACTCTGGACCAGATGTTCTTTTTAATTCGACCTTATTCCCTGTCTAGGGAAAGGGACCTTGGGGAATTTTCCACTGAGGCAACCTTCTGAGTCTCAAAAAAAGGGGGGGAGGGTGTATTGAGCTTTTTCAATGGCTGATAAACACCCTGATCTAGTGAAAGACCCCAAGCGGGGGACTTTCACGGGAGGGAGACCCGAACCCAAGGAACACCAAGACCACGAGCTTGGATGCAAACAGCAAGAGGCTTTATTGATAATACACGGGTACCCGGGGCGTCTCAGTCTCGGGAACTGAGAGCCCCGAGCTGGGGACTCAGGGGTTCTTTTATAGCAAAAAGCGCAGTACAGAAGCGAGAAGCCTAGTTACGGGACCCTGATTGGGTAATTTAAATGAGGCTGGGGCTCAGAACGAGATTTATCTCATCTGGACAGAGAGGCAATTAAGGTTTCTCTCATCTGGACAGAGAGGCAATTAAGGTTTCTCTCATCTGGACAGAGAGGCAATTAAGGTTTCTCTCATCTGGACAGAGAGGCAATTAAGGTTTCTCTCAGAACTCAATTCTCGGCCTTGGCCCTATCTGAAGAACAAAGGTTTCTGTGCCTGCCCAATCTTTCTGGGCTGGCTGTGCAGACCATAGACACCTGGGCCCCTATCTGGACAGAGATAGTAGTGACTATGCAGCTGTAAAGACCTTGAGCTGAGCTTCCTTCTGATCAAAAAAATGACTATTCGGCTGAGCTGTGGGGGAAAGGAATTTTCCATAGGCCTCAGCCACCTGTGCTGGGCCGGGGTCTTTCACTAGGAGGCTTTAGCAGAACATTAGTTTTGTTTTTCCCTAGGTACCTGGCCTATCTGGTCTCAGGTACTTGGTACTTGTTCGTTTTTGTTTGAGAAAGGGTCTTACTCCATGTAGCCTTAGCTGTTCTAGAACTCCCTCTGTAGACCAGGCTGGCCTTAAACTCATAGAGATCCACCTGCCTCTGCCTCCCGAGTGCTGGGAATAAAGGCATGGACCATCACACTTGGCGGCAGCACTCAATTTTAGGCCTGTTAGGATTGAGTCAGGGGTCTTTGCAGTCCTTTCTGCAGCCTGTCATGGCTGCTAAAGCAGGGGGCTGGGTGAGGGTCTTGTCCCTTCAGTAGTAAATGTGTTGATCCCACATAATTTGAACCAAATTTGAAGCAAGCATAATTTTTATTGGGGTGCACCCAAGAGCTGGCCAGCAACTGCCTCCTAAGTCGGGTTAAAAAGAGCAGTCCTAAATCCACGTCTTGGGCCCCTTTTTAAGAAGTAAAATCATTCTGGGTGGTACTGGCACACACGTTTAATCCCAGCACTTGGTAGGCAGAGGCAGGCGGATCTCTGTGAGCTTGAGGACAGCCTGGTCTACAAAGTGAGTTCCAGGACAGGCTCCAAAAGCTCAATGGAGAAACCCTGTCTCAAAAAAACCAAAACAAAAAACCCCAAACAAACAAACAAATGAAAAAAGTAAAATCATGAGTAGTTTTACAGAAGGGAGACAATGGGGCGATAAGGAAGTTAAAACAAAACTTTTAAAAAACATCTTGTGATCAAGCCAGGCGTTGGTGGCACACAATACAGAGAAACCCTGTCTCAAACAAACAAAACAGAACAAATCATGTGATCGATCACCCACCATGTGATTATGGAGGGTCAGGGACAGTCAGGGTATTCTCAAAAACAAATCAAGATCATGGGCTGGGGAAGGTCAGGTCCCAGGAAACAGTATAATGGCTCCCGCCTTTAAAATGGAGTCAGGCAGGTTCCTCTAATGACTATTAAGGAGATGAAGACTACCCCAAAATAATTTTGCCTCTGAGTCTATTGCATTCCAGTCAGTTTGCACAGTCTTCACACAGGGAACCTAAAACATTCTAGCATC
>NW_024429186.1:61184303-61381803 GCF_017639785.1 Mesocricetus auratus
AGTTCTGAAGGCCTCCCATGCTGAAGGTTAGGGAGGATGCCTGCTCTGGTAAACGTAAGAGGGGAAAGAAATGATCTAAACACTTTAGAATTCAGCCTAAAATGAGGACACACATGTTCCCTGTGACTTGCCTTTAGAAACTACAAGGCTGAGGGAATTATATAAACAGCCAAGACAAGGAAGAGACTGACTAATCTGGTTGTGGAATCTGAGAGTAAATAAATAGTTCATTTCTGGACCCGAAGAGCAAAAATGAACCGCAGGAAGTCATGCGCACTGACTCTAGGCTTCTCAGAATGCCATGACTAAATGCACCCTAGACGTGCTGAGGAGTGGAGACAGACAAACCGTAGAGACGGAAAGACCACTGAGCCAGGCATGGAGGCCATTATATTAGGGCCTAGCCCTTCTTTTCTTCCCCTCTCCCTTACTTCCTTCCCGCCCCCTCCTTGTCCTCCCACTCCTCCCTCCTCAACCCCAATTCCTATCTGAAACAGGTCTTGCTATATAGCCTTGGCTGATTTTAATAAATAGGCCAAGTTGTCCTTATGGCAACCCTCCCTCCAGTTCTTGGTGTAATTATTGTAAGCGTTTTGTCGGGATGGGTCAGAACAGGATGGAACAGGAGTAGGTCAGGTATTCTGGCACTCGGGAGTCACAGAATACTCAGTGTTACACAGCTCAGGTGGAAAGGTATCCTGGAGCTCGGGAGCCAAGGACCACCACAGGTTGCAGTAAGCTTGGTAGCTTACAGCCTTGCCTCAGAGAAAGGCTTCCCAGGTGTATCAGCTCCGCTCTGGCAGGACAGGGTCTTCCAGCTGGGGATGTTCGCCTAGTGTAGCAGTTTTGCTAGGTAGGAGGTTTCTCGGGCGAAGTTGCTACAGTTCAGCTGAGAGCAGGGAGCCGGGAGCAGAGTGTAACAACTCCGCTCTGCCAAGGAAGGTTTCCCGGGCAAGTGTTACAGAGCTGCTCACTCTGCTCTGCTCTGCCCAGGGTCGCCTCTGCTTGCTCTGCTCTGCCCAGGGTCGCCTCTGCTCTGTCGCAGCTGCAAAAGAAGATCTTCACCCGAAGCTCATCCAAAGGGGTTTATTGGAAGGCAGCTGGACCAGCCAAGCTGAACATACACAGGGTTTATATAGGGATTCCTGGGGTTGGGGAAGTTTTTCCAGAGTAGGGATTGGTCCGATTTCAGTGCTTAGCTCAGATTGGCTAGAGCTCTGCTCCGGGATTGGTTACTTTTTTACACAGGATTAGGGTCAGATTTGGCTCTGGTTTCAGGGCCAAAGTGTGTTTCTTTCTCTGGTCCTTTTTAGCCTTTTGGCTCCAATTTTAGGGCCAGGGTACATTTCTTTCACTGACTCTGATTCCAGGGACAAAGTGTGTTCCTTTGGCAGTGGTTTTAGGGTCAGGGTACATTTCTTTGGTTGTGGTTGCAGGGCCAAAGTGTGTTTCTTTGGCTCTGCTCAGGGTGTGTTTCTTTGACTGGTCCCTTTTCCCTACAATTATCTTTTTTAAAATTTAAATTAGAAACAAGCTTTCTTCACATGTCAATCCCAGCTCCCTCTCCCTCCCCTCCTCCCCCGCCCCCCACCCCATGTCCCCCCCTTACTTGTGGGAAGTAAGAGCCTCAACTTGGGGCAGTAAACTTCCAGGATCTTAGCTCAGAAATGCGAGGCTGCAGAGCAAAGTTTAGAGATCAAAATTTAGAGACCTTATGGTTGGTGTTCATCCATTCATGTGTGTGTGTGTTTGTGTGTGTGTGTGATGTGTGAGCATGTGTTTGTGTGTATGAGTGTATGTGTTTGCATGTGTTTGCATGTGTACGTGTGTGTGATGTGTGTGTGTGTATATGGTGTATGTAGGTGTGTGTGTGTGTGTGAGAGAGAGAGAGATGTGTGCTAGCTACACTGTGTGAGTATGACTCGGCACTCATGTGGTCAAGAATAACTTGCCAGAGTCACTTCTCTTCTTTCATCCTGATGTGGTCTTGGGAGTTGAACTCAGATCCTCGAGCTCCTCAGAACATTTTATCTGCTGTGCCATCTCAACTGCTGTCTTAGTTACTTTTCTATTGTGACAAACAAGCAACTTAATTAAGGAAATTGTTTGTCTTAGGGTTTCGGAGGGCTGGAGTCCATAATGGAGAAGCAAAGGCTTGGCCAGAGAAACTGAGAGGTCACACCTTGATCTGAAAGCAGGAGACAGAGACACAGAGACAGAATGGAGAGTCTTTTCAAACTCTAAGCCCATTCCCAGAGACACACCTCCTCCAACAAGACCACACCTTTCCATCCTCCCCAAACAGTGCCACCAACTAGGGGTCAAATATTCAAATATACAAGCCTATGGGAGCCATTTTCATTCATATCTGCCCTACAGGGTCTTTTAAAAACAATCATTTAGTGTGTGTGTGTGTTTATATATGTGGATGCACACCTCATAGTCTGACTGAAGTAATGAGAATGATTTCAGGGAATAGGTTCTCTCTCTTCACCATGTGGGTCCCAGGGATTGAACTCAGGTTATAAGGTATTATATAGCAAGTTCCTTTACCCAACAAACCATTGTACTATTTTTTTAAGATTTAATTTTTTTATGTACATTGGTGTTTTGCCATGGAACTAGAGCTACAGACAGTTGTAAGCTGCCATGTGGGTGCTGGGAATCGAACCCGGGTCCTGTGGAAGAGCATTCGGTGCGCTTAACTGCTAAGCCATATCTCCAGCCCCCTCCCCCCACTGCACTATTTTTTATTCCATTAATTTAATTTGTGTGTGTGCGCGAGCATTCATCATGGAGCACATATGGAAGTCAGAGGACAGCTACAGGAGTTGATCCTCTTTCCATCATGTAGGTTCTGGAGTTTGAACTCAGGTTGTCAAGCGTAGCGGCAAGTACCTTGAATCCACTGAGTTATCTGGTCAACCCCCTGCAAGGTCTTTTAAGTGTAGGCTCATAGCCAGGTGTGATTGTAAGGATTCGGGCATTATGTTGGCTTGCCCCCATCACCTGGCACAATGCACTCAGGACAGCCATGAGTACTAGTCTGCAGCAGATGCAAAGGACCCCTTTAAAGACAGACCCCACCCACTTAGACTCTCTTTCCGGCTGGCTCTTCTCTCTCTTCCCACTCTTCTCTTTCTGCTCTTTTCCAGTTCTCTTCCCCGCTCTCTCTTCCCACTGCTCCCCTGGGGCAGACAGAACTTTTCCTGTCTCCCTCTTCTCTTCTGTCCTCTCTCTGTCTCTGTGATTCTTTATGTCTTTTCTCTTTCCTTCTCCTCCCCTCCCTGTCCCTTTCTTTTCTTTTCTTTCTCTTATTTTTTTGGTTTTTTGAGACAGGGTTTCTCTGTATTGTTTTGGATGTTGTCCTGGCGCTCACTCTATAGACCAGGCTGGCCTCAAACTCACAGAGATCCGCCTGCCTCTGCCTCCCGAGTGCTGGGATTAAAGGCGTGCGCCACCGACACCCAGCTCCCTTCCCTTCCTAATAAAACTTCTTACTAAGCTCTCTCTGCCTCTGCCTGCCGTGTTTGTCCCCTGCCTAGGTCACCCTCACCTTCCATGGGATCTGCCGAAGTTCCTCTGGAACTTTATCATAACAGTGGTGGCACATACACTCAGGAGTTGGAAGCAGGAGGATCAGAATTTAAGACACCCTGGGCTATATAGAGAGTTTGAGTCCATCCTTGACTGTGTAAGACAGAAAAAGAAATTCCTTAATTGTGTGCCTGAGTTCACGTGACTGGAGTGAGCATTCAGAGGCGGAGCAGGACGTCAGGTGTCTTTTTTTCTGTCTCTCTCCATCTTATTGCCTTGAGTCAGGGTCTCTTGATAAGGAACGAGAAACTCAACACTTAGCTGTTCTGGCCGGCCATTAGACTCTCAGAGCCAGTCTGTGTCCTAGTGCTGGGGTTACAGGAAAGCACAGCCTTGACTGGGTATTTTATGTGGGTGCTCGGTGTTCAAGTTCAGGTTCTCATGCTTATTCACCAAGCCATTCCCCAAATCCCTCCTTAATATTTCTTTAAATATTTTTAATTATCTTTCTTTTTTTGTTTATGTGTATATGGGTATGCATGTGCTATGGATGTCTAGCCTATGGAGGTCAGAAGAGAACATTAGATCCCAGATACTGAAGTTACAAGATGCGGGTGCTTTAGAATTTTGGAATTTTGCAGTATAGTAGCTGTGCTAAAGAGTAACCATTTGGTTTTATTGAAGCCAACACAGAACCTGCTGCTGTGTTTTTTTCAGTGATAAATAAAATACTTACATAACTGGGAAAAAAAAGCAGAAAGTGCTTTTAACCACCGAACCATCTGTTTTAAATTTTGTTGTCGTATTTTGGTTTTGTTTGTTTGTTTGTTTTTTGAGACAGGGTTTCTATGTATAGCTTTGGAGTCTGTCATGGAACTCACTCTGGAGACCAGGCTGGCCTTGAACTCACAGAAATCTGCCTGCTTCTGCCTCCCGAGTGCACCACCACGCCCAGCATAACTTTTATAATTTTTTGACAGTAGTTTGCTATCAGTTACTGATAATTACCTTTTTTGTTTGCTTTTGCTTTTTGAGATAGAGTCTCTATGTATCTCTGGCTGTCCTAGAATTCACTATATAGATCAGACAGGCTTTGAATTTGTAGACACCCACCTGCCTCTGTCTCCCAGTGCTGAGAGTAAAGCTGTGGATCACCAAGCTCTACTGATAATTACTTCTTTTTTTTTTTTATGAGACAGGGTTTCTCTGTATTGTTTTGGAGGCTGTCAGTCCAGCCTGGCCTCAAATTCACAGAGCTCCGCCTGCCTCTACCTCCTGAGTGCTGGGATTAAAGGCGTGCGCCACCAACGCCCGTCTGATAATTACTTCTTTTTTTTTTTTTTTTTTTTTTTTTTGGTTTTTCGAGACAGGGTTTCTCTGTATTGTTTTGTAGGCTGTCCTGGAACTAGCTTTGTAGACCAGGCTGGCCTCGAACTCACAGAGATCCACCTGCCTCTGCCTCCCGTGTGCTGGGATTGAAGGCATGCGCCACCAACACCCGGCTTGATAATTACTTCTTATCACTCACGGTCTGTCGCTTGTGACCTTTGCTCAGAAAAGGAAGATTAGGCATTAGTTAACAACTTTACTATTTCAAAGGCAAGTTCTTTCTGCTTGTGAGTTTCCTATGGATGACTGCTGCAGTAACCACCACGTCTTTGTGGTTGGTTTTAATTGTGCTCCTTGTATTTTCAATCCCGTTTTGTATGTTTTCCCCAAGTAGGGATTAGAACTCTTTGGCGGGGCCAGTGAGACGGCTCAGTGGGTGAAGGGGCTTACATGCAGACTGGCCTGACTACATGAGTTCAAGACTTTGAGGAGACGGTGGAAGGAGAGGGACGGTTCTCAGAAGTAGTTCTCTGACCTCCACATGTAAACTGTCATGGCATGCGCATGCATCACGCGTGTCTCTCTCTCTCTCTCTCTCTCTCTCTCTCTCTCTCTCTCTCTCACACACACACACACACACACACACACATACACGCACACGAGGTCCTTCTGCATGCTGTGAATGTATGTTTCTCTTATTGGTTGATGAATAAAGTTATTTCTGCCACTGGGCAGGCAGGATTTAGCCAGGTGGGAAATCCAAACAGGGATAGAGAAAGGAGGTAGGTGGAGTCAGGGAAATCCAGGCATCACCAGTAAGCCAAGACCATGTAGAGATACACAGATTAATAAAAATGGGTTAATAATTAAGAGAGAGCTAGTTGAGCCATAGACCAAACAGCTTATAATTAATATAAGCCTCTGTGTGCTTATTTGGGACTAAATGGCTTCCGGACAGGGTGGGACAGAAACTTCTGTCTACACGTACATATTAATAAATAAGAAAATTAAAAATAATTGAGGCATCTGAAGTGTTTTTACATGACCCTTCTCAACCTTTATCCACATGGACAAACATGACTCTGCTATGGGTTGCATACAAAAATCCTGCACGTTGTGTGCCAACAGGAAGGACAGGGACAATACTTATGGGTTCCAAAGGCTTAAATAAATTACCACATACATGGGGTCACTGATCAGTCAGGACTGCAAGCCAAGGACTCCGGAGCCTTGTTTCTCCTGGCAGCATGGGGTTTATAAGCACAAAAACCGCAAAGATTTGTTGCCAAGTTACAGTTCCCTATGTAGCTTAAAACAACCTTGAGGTCCTGAGGTTCCTGACTCTACCTGTTTGGGATTACAGTGTTGTGTTTAAGAAAGGTTTTCACAGGTAGCCCAGGCTATCCAAGAACTCACTATGTAGCCTGATCTGGCCTGTGACTTATGGCAATTTTCCTGCTTCAGCCTCCTAAATACTGAGATTATAGATGTGAACCACTACACATGCCTGATTCACTAAAACATTTCTGATCATTGGTACTGCAGGTCCCTCATGGTTTGAAGTTTAAAAGACTATTTTACAGGTTGTGGAGATGGTTCAGTCAGTAAATTCCATCCTGAGAAACTGTGAGAAAAGGCTAGACTTGATGTTACCTGTTTGTAATGCCAGTGTTGAGGCAGAAGCCTTCCTTGCCAGCCAGTCTACCCTAATTAGTGACCTTCAGCCAAATGAAAGACTCCATGTCATAGAAAGTGAATAGCCTGCCTGAGGACACCTGAGGTTGTCTTTTGGCCTCTGTGCCTGTACACACATGTGCATATGCATACAGATATTTTTTTTAATTTTGTTTTGTTTTGTTTGTTGACACAGGATTTCTCTGTGTATCCCTGACTGTCTTGGAACTCTCAGGCCAGGTTGGCTTCAAACTCAGAGATCTTCCTGGCTCTGCCTCCCGAGTTCTGGGAGCAAAGGTGTGTGCCACCACCACCCAGCAATACAAATATTTTTAAAAGATCTCTTAAGTAGCCATTGTAATGCAGAAACAAAAGACATGCATATACCGACTGCTTGAACCTATACATTACTGAGTAGGATCACCTTAAAACCATCCACATCTGTGTAGAAGAATGGCAGCTGGTAGCAAGCAGTATGTAGGATAAGGGAGAAAGATGTGGAGCATAAGAAAAATTAGGAGATAGTAGTGATGGCATACATCTGCAATTCTAGCATTTAGGAAGCTGAGACAGGAGGATCACCAATTTGAGGACAAACTGGGCTACGCAGTGACCTGGAAAATCTTGGGAAAAGAATAACCTCAGCATCTAAAAGAATGATAATTATGACTGGCCAGAGGCATGAATGTGGACATAGAGAAATGAGACCAATTTAAAAAATACTACAGGAATAAGAAAAGAAAGAACAGCCTCCAAAACAATACAGAGAAACCCTGTCTCGAAAAACCGAAAAACCAAAAAACCAAAAAAAAGAAAAGAAAGAAAAACACCAAGCAACATAACAAAAATGTTCCATTGGGAGCTCTGCCTCAACCCCCCTCCTTTCTCTCCAAACCCTGCCCCTTCTCAGAAAGACAGTCAAGTGGTGCCACCCCCCCCCAGCTGCTCAAGACCTCACCAACAGGGTATCTAAGCGCCAGCCATAGACCTGCCACGTGATTTCTCTCTCCTCCTTCCCCTGAGATCACCAGGAGTGCTTTGCTCAGATTGAACCTGGTCCTTTACCTTTTAATTTGGCTTGATTTGGCTTATTGCATTGGAGGAGAAACCCTCTATCGGGGATTCAAAATACTTATCGAAAAATAAGTCAGATGTAGTACCAGAATTTATAATCCTAGGATCTGGGGAAGCAGAAGCAGGAGGATCTCTGCAAGTTTGAGGCCAGTCTGGTTGACCCAGGTAGGGCAGCTAAAGTTACACGTCTCAGAAACTATAAAGTGAGGGCATGACCAATCCAAGGAATGGTTGAAAGGAAGGGTTTTATTGTTGATGTGAGGGAGGGTGGGACCTGACACATCCAGAGGAGTCCAGAGAAAGTAGTGGGCTGAACATGACCAGTGGACTGGACCAGGCCGTGAGGGAGGGGGTGGGGAGAGGGAGAGGGGAAGAGAAGAGAGAGAGAGGACCAAGAGAGCACGTGGCCAGAATGGCAGGGTTATATAGGAATGAGAAGCTGGGGGAAGGGAAGCCCATGGAGCTGGAGACGTTTAGGGCCTCTGGGGGGTGGAGTGAGAAGAGCTGAGAGGAGTCAGGGTGCCAGCATGGACTCTGTAATCGGTACTTGCATCCTGAGAGAGCCTGGAGGCCAGCCTGGACTTTGGTATCCTAATAGGTAGCCATTTGTCTGTAGTTTTTTGGATCTGACATTCTAGACTTTTTGTTGATGACAAGGGGTGATGTAATCTCTTCTGTAACTGCTTCTTAGCTGAAATTAGGATGTCATTGTCGGGGCCCAGGAAGGCTGGGGTGCTGGTAAGAGGCTAGGAGTAGGGAGAGGATGGAATCATACACGTGGCCAGGGGGTTGATACATGTATATTTGTAGGAAGGGAGGTGGAGAAAATGAATCAGTTGTAGACATAATGATACTTGTTTGAATTTGAGGAGTGAGGAAATAAAGGGTTTGAATAGGATAGGTTTCTGAGCCGGGCGTTGGTGGCGCACGCCTTTAATCCCAGCACTCAGGAGGCAGAGGCAGGCGGATCTCTGTGAGTTCGAGGCCAGCCTGGTCTACAGAGCGAGTTCCAGGACAGCCTCCAAAGCCACAGAGAAACCCTGTCTCGAAAAACCAAAAAAATAAAATAAATAAATAAAAAGAATAGGATAGGTTTCTGGCTTAAACATTTGAAGGTGCTGATGTCATTACATGAATGGAGGCATAAGGATTGTGTGAGTGCTCTTTGTACAAGTGAGGTGCAGTATGTTAGTTTTTCCTTTTAAAATTGTATCTGTGTGTGTTCATGCGCGCGTGCGCGTGCTAAACAACAATGTGCAGTAACTTTCTACTTTGTGGCTCAGCCCTGGGGGGATTGAACTCAGGTCCTTAGGCTTAGCAGCAAGTACCCTTCCTCACTGCTAAGTCATTAAGCTGGCTGGAGAATTATTTCCTTGTTTTGAAGTGCCTGTGGATACTGGTTTGGTGCTATCCAGCTGGACAGTTAGAGCAAGTCTGGGGGTTATTTCTTATTATAAAGACAAGGAACACTCTTGTTATGAGAACAGCTCATTTTTATAGTGCTCAGTCATTAGCACCCCAAAGCTGAGGTAGTTATTACTTCCCCAGCAGTAAAACCTTGATTATAGCCCCTGTTTGCTTACTGTTCCTCGGTTCTTCAAACTTCCACAGGCAATGTGGCATTAATGGTGATTAATCATCTTGTAGTTTGAGAGTATTTACTGTGGCTTCCAGAGGGTGCTTGCACAGTTTTTCTGGGCCCTCGGGGCCAGGCAACTGATCGGCCCTCCTGGTGGCCCTGGGGCCTTCCCAAGTCTGAGCTAGCCAGCAGAAAGCAGCTGCCACGGCTGCGGACCCTCCCTCCTACCTGGAGCAAAGTATCCCGTGTCCTTTCTCCTTCAGGGACGCCCCGAAGGCAGAGGGGCGGGGCTGGCGCCAGGCTCCGCCCTCCAGCCCCACCCTCACGGCCAGCTCGTTTAGTGGCCTGGCTTGTGCGTCTGCGCGAGCCCTGGACCCGGAGCAGCCATGATGGTGGGTGTTCACGGCGGCGCCGAACCCGGGGCGCGCGGTGGGGGCGGCGGGCGGGCGCGGGGATGGCGCGGGCCGGGCGCTAATGTCTCTCTTTGTGTCTCCTTTTCCCCCTCCTCCCCCTCGGTGCGCCGGGCCCGCGGACTCAGCAGGAAGGCCTGGATGACGGCCCCGACTTCCTCTCGGAGGAAGACCGCGGAGTAAGTTGTGCTTTCTGTCGCCTTGGACCCCGGCCCCTTCCCCGCCGCGGCCTGAGGAGGGGATCCAGGCTGCGCTGTCGCCCTTGCCACCGCCGCGGCGCGCGCCCCGCCCTTGTGCAGCCCTTCTTCCCTGGGGTCGTGCGCTTCTCGCGGCCGCCTGCTCGCCTTGGGCGGGCGATCCAACCCTGCGCGGAGCCTGCTCTTCCCAGGCCCCGCTGCAGGTGGGGTGGCCAAGGTGCAGGCTGGGTTGGAACGCCCCCAGCCTTAGACTTTCCCGGTGGCACCGTCGGAATGTGTCTCTGGCTTTCTGGAGTCTCTGTTCCCCTTTTCTTTGCTGAATGGTATGGATTTAGGCTAAATTTACCCTTCTGTCATGATTTTTTTTTTTTGCAATCAGCAAATCTGAGCTGTGCCCTAAGATTTTTGCAAAGAACCGGTAGCCCTCAGTATCTTTACTTTTTTTCTAGTACAACCCTCTTCCCTCATCCCTTTCGGGTTTCTCCGGATATTGTTTCCTTCCTCTAGCTTTATTTTATTGATGTATGAGTCACAAGATAATAATTTATATATTTAAAATATATCGGTTGTGAAATGATTGCACCATTGTCAGGTTAGTTAGCATATACCTCACCCAGGTACCTTCTGTTTCTTTTTGATGAGAGCACTTGGTCTGCTCTCAGCAAGTTTCACATATGCATTAGTATTGATCACTGTACTGTACATTAAGTATCCAGAACCTGGAATGGAAAGTTAGTACTCTTTGACCATTGTCTTCCCTTCCTGCAAGCCTGCCCCTAGTTTAAAGCTCTGATTTCTCCCTTCCGCTCCATCCCCGCCACCATCTCTCCATTGCCTTTGAAGGGTAGCAACGCATGTGGTGCCTTGTACAAGTGCTGTGTAGAAAAATAACTGATAACTGATGTGTGATTGCCACTAACTAAAGTTTTGTTGTCACCATTTTACCATTTGACAGCTCACACTTTATGTTTGAGCCCCGCCTCCCCCAACAGGCTTTCTTTGTAGTCCTAGTCCTTGCTGTCCTGGAACTCTGTAGACCAAGCTGGCCTCAAAGAGAGATCCACACTGCCTCTGCCTCTGCCTCTGTAGTGTAGTGATTACTTGTGAAACCACCACCACCTACCTTTTCTCTTTCATGTAGTCTGGTTTGACCTGGAACTTGAGGCATTTTTCCTGCCTCTGCGTCTGTGTGGGGTATTACAGGTAGATGCCACCCAGCCTAGTGTTTTTCCTTTAGTTTTCCATTTTGCTTTTACACATCCATCCTAGGTAATGTGAGAGATACAGGTGTTGGCTAATGTTATAGAAGATAAAAGAATTGCAGGGTATTGGTAAGAGGTTAGGTGTTGATGAACTGGTTGATGAGCTGTTAATCCCCCAGCACTCAGAAGGCAGAGGTGGGAGGATCTTGAGTATAGGCTGGTTTACATAGCCAGCCAAGTAAGCAAGACTACCTAGTAAGACCCTGGGGAGAGAAGAGGTAAGGACTTAATTTTAATTCTGGAGGGACACATACTAAGTCTGATCCCTTTTCTTCCTCCAAGTAGTCCCCTTTCTGCTTCTGTGTCACACGTGCACTCTGTAACAGCTTAGGAGAGTCGGCTCTCCCTTCCACCTTTTACCTGGGTTCTGGGACTGATCTCGGCTTGTTAGGCATGCACTTTGAGCACCTTACTTACTGAGATGGGGTTTTATAAAGATACTTAAGAGACTTAAGCATGAGGGTTGAGAAAGAGCCACTCTCTCAGAAAGACAGACAGACACACCCAAGAGCGTGGGGTGTGAGTTCTAAGGAGGCTCCAAAGGCCTCATAGTGTGGTTATAGACTCATCATGGGAGACTTGAGAGTAGCAACCAGATGCTTTTGTAAATGATAAACCAACTCCCTCTGTTTACATACGAGCATCATATGATTTCTGCTTTCTTTTTTTTTTTTTTTTTTTTTTTTTTTTGGTTTTTCGAGACAGGGTTTCTCTGTGGCTTTGGAGGCTGTCCTGGCACTCGCTCTGTAGACCAGGCTGGCCTCGAACTCACAGAGATCCACCTGCCTCTGCCTCCCGAGTGCTGGGATTAAAGGCGTGCGCCACCAACGCCCGGCATGATTTCTGCTTTCTAAAACTTCTAGTTAGTTACAAAACAATGTTTATGTGTAATATATGTATGTGCAATTCTTGGATAAGACAGAATTAGAATTTACTAATTGTATTTTGGGTTGTGTTTGATGTTTTGGGACAGGCTCTTACTTTGTAGTTCTGGCTGTCCTGGAACTCAACAGATACGTGCTTGCTTCTGCCTTCCCAGTACTAAGATTAAAGGTGTGTGCCACCACCTGGTGTAGTTTGGATTTAAGGTAGGAAAGGGACTGGGTTGTAAGTCAGTGGTGAGTGTACTTGCCTGGCACGGGTAAGACGTTGGCCTCAGTCCTTGGTACTGGAAAAGAAAAGAAAATAGGAGGAGCTAGCAGTATTGATGACATGAGATTAGTTTTATCTCTGTTAAACTGGTTTTCCAAAAGCATGTAGCTTTGTTTAGATTAAAAGCTGTCTTTTTTTTGTTTGTTTTTCGAGACAGGGTTTCTCTGTATTGTTTTGGAGGCTGTCCTGGAACTCTCTCTGTAGACCAGGCTGGCCTCGAACTCACAGAGATCTGCCTTGCTCTGCCTCCCGAGTGCTGGGATGAAAGGCCGCTAAAAGCTGTCTTAATGGTCTGCCATAAAATGCAAACTGGAAGCTGGGCATTGGTGGCGCACGCCTTTAATCCCAGCACTCGGGAGGCAGAGGCAGGCGGATCTCTGAGTTCGAGGCCAGCCTGGTCTACAAGAGCCAGTTCCAGGATAGCCTCCAAAGCCACAGAGAAACCCTGTCTCGAAAAACCAAAAAAAAAAAAAAAAAAAAAAAGAAGAAAGCCTACGTCTCTAAAAAGACAAGAAGTGTTTTGGGATGTGGTGATGGCTCTGTACACCCGTCCAGTTCTTCCTGATTTTGGTGTTGTGGAACTGGAGAATCAGCAATTACAACTGGACGGTGTTAAGTGCAGTGCAAACTGGTTGGATGCCTCGCTTTTTCTCTTTAGTTATTTAGTGTCTGTGTGGCTGGGTGTTGGTGGCACATACTTTTTATCCCAGCACTCGGGAAGAAGAGGCAGGTGGATCTCTGTGAGTCTACAAAGTGCATGCAGGACAGCCAGGGCTACACAGAGAAGCCCTGTCTTGAAAAAAAATGTAGAGTGAGTGTATATGTATGCGGGGCACACTTGCCAGGGCATACCTGTGGAGGTCAGAGGATGAGGTGACCCCTGGGATTAGCCTCAGGTCATTAGGCTTGGTGGCAAGCACCTTTACCTGCTGAGCTCTCACACTGGCTCCTCTGTGAAGCCTTTAGAGTTGAGAAATTTAAAACTTCTGAACAGCTTCAGTGGTTTGGTGTCACACAGCAGAAAGTAAAGTATTTTGTTTGCTTGTTTGTTTTTCCGAGGCAGGATTTCTCTGTGTAATAGACTTGGCTATCCTGGAACTCACTTTGTAGACCAGGTTGTCCTTAAACTCACTGATCTCCCTGCCTCTGCCTCCTGAGTGCTGGAATTAAAGGTGTGTGCCGCCACCACTGCCTGGCATGAGTAAAGTATTCGTGAAATACTTCTGGATCAGGTTAGTTATGGTAGTATATGCCTGTAATTCCAGCATTTGACAGGAGGATTGCCTTGAGTTCTAGGGTAGACTGTGTTACCTAGAAAGGGCTAGGACAGCCTAGTCTACAAATCAAGTCCTGTCTCAACCCCTGGCCAAGAAAAGACAATACTTGCAACAGAGTCACCTGGTGTCTGGATATAGTAATGTGTTCCTATGGCACTCCAGAAATTGAGGCAAGAGGAGGACCGGTTCAGAGCCAGTCTGGCCTACAAAGCAAGACCCTATCTCAAAAAAACCAAAAAGGTCCACAGACCAGAATCAATTGGGATGTTTGAAAAGCAAAACACAAAAATTGGGGTCCTTGCTCTAATTAATCTGGGGACTCTTGGTTGGGGAGGACAGCTATTTTCAAAGTTTTTTTTAGGACTTATCTTACTGTTTATGTATGTGTGGGGAGTGGTAGGAATCAAACTTGGGTCTCCTGGAAGAGAGAACCACTCAGCCATCCCTCTAGCCCAGTTTTTACACATTTTTATTTTTATTATATGTGCAGAAGTCTAAAGACAATCATCAAGAGTTGGTTTTGTTTGGGCTCTGAGTCCCTAGAGTTGGACTCAGGTCATCAAGCAAAAATCCAGTTATGAAGTAGCTAGGAGATAATGTTATGGTTGGGGTCATCACAATAGGAGGGACCTGTATTAAAGACTCACAGCATTAGGAAGGTGAACCTCTGCTTTAAGTATTTTGCTCAGCCTTTGAAAAGGGGATCTCGTTTCTCTCTCACTTTGTTTTGTGTGGGGGCAAAGGACAGGCAGTGGGAGTCGGCTCTCTCCTCCCATCGTGTGGACCTGTTACACCAGCCTGCCTTCCTCCCCCTTGTCTCTTCTGTGTCCCTCCATAGCCCCCAAACCCTGGTTTCTCTGCTTCCTCCTCCCATGTACCAGGACTACCTGTGAGCACCACCACATCCAGCTTTTGGAGAGGAGTCTTAGAGAAAAGTCTAAAGTGAACATTTGATCCCTGTTGCAAAAAGAGGCATCACAGATCCAGAAATAACACAGGCATACAGAGCAACAAGTAGGAAAACTAAAGCCACTGTTTTAAATCTCTTAGAGCAGACATGGGTTTTCATCATGGTTTTTTATTTTGTTTCTTGTTTTTTGAGATGGGGTTTTTCTGTATAACAGCCCTAGCTGTCCAGGAACTCAGTCTAGATCAGTTGGGTTCTAATCCCTGTCTCTCAAGTGCTGGGATTAAAGGCATAGGTCTCCACTCATCATAGTACTTTTTATCAAGACAGACTCTTAAGACATGGAGGCCGGGCGTTGGTGGCGCACGCCTTTAATCCCAGCACTCGGGAGGCAGAGGCAGGCGGATCTCTGTGAGTTCGAGACCAGCCTGGACTACCAAGCGAGTTCCAAGACAGCCTCCAAAGCCACAGAGAAACCCTGTCTCGAAAAACCAAAAAAAAAAAAAAAAAAGACATGGAGAAAATGTTTTGTGGTAACTAAAAAGAATAAAATAGTATTAGCTAGATATGGTGATATACACCTGTAATCCATGCTCTTGGGAGAACTGAGGCAAGGGGATGGCTAGTTTGAGGAAAGCCTCAGCTAGAGTGTGAGACCCTATCTCAGTGTGTTTCCCTACCCCCAAAAAGTTAAAAAAAAGGCAACAAAACGTGACAGTATTGGAAGCCGTTGGCTGAGCTGTGCTTGCTTCAGCGCCGCTGCTTTAGAAGCCACACGCAGAGAAATGAACGTAGTAATAAACAAATGAGCACCTTGTTTTGATGTGCAGTACATGTCAGAGAGATGGCCTAATCCCTTAGCATGTGGTTTCAATTCCTAATGGCATGCTGTTTTTAAAAAAAACTGACTTTAGGTGGGGTGACTGCGCCTTCTGGACTCCTAGTCCTGCTGCTCCTCTGCATCCCTTATCTTAGTGGAATCATTTTCCAGTTGGGCAAAGGACCTCTGAGTCATACAGATATTTCATCTTCATATCAGAACAGTCACTGAGGCCAGCTTAGTTTATCCCTGGAATATTTGCTCTCTCTTTAAAAACTTTAAAACTTTTATTTATTGTTGCTGGAGTTACTGGAGGTGTGGAGGCCAGAGGACTTCATGAAGTTGGCTCTTTTTCCTCTTTATGTAATCAGGCTCATTGTTGAGTGATGTTCAAGTTTACTGTCCATTGCATAAAACACTGACCAAAATCATCTAGGGGGGAAAGGGCTTATTTGGCGCTCAGGTTATATAACCCAGCGAGGGCAGCCAGGGCAGGAGCTGAAGCAGGCACATGGAGGAATGCTGCTTACTGGCTTGCTCAGCTGCTTCACAACCCAACCTCACCCGAGTAGGAATGGTGCCACCCACAGTGGGCAGCTCTGAGTCAGTTCCTCAGTGGAAGTTTGCTCTTCACGGTGACTCTTAATTTGTATTAAGCTGACAAAACCCAGCACAAGTGGCAAGTTCCTTCATCCACTGAGGCATCTCATTGGCCCTGCCCTATTTTTCTCTTCATGGCTTTGGTGTTTTTCTGGATTGTAGCAATACCCACTATACCGCTTCATAATTAAAATTATTCAGTCATTTTCCTTTCCACGAGTACTTCCTTGTATCCCATTTCTTCTGGAGTAAGGCCCAAACATTTTAGTGCTGCACTCACCCCTGCTGACCACCCTGGTGGCTGGTGGTCCTTGCCACCCGCTCCACACAAACTGCTTGTCTTTGAGGAAGCCCCTCTGCCCTTGGTCTACTGTGTGGGCACATTTCAATGCTTGTGGGCTGCTCCTCACACGCATTGTTTTTGACTGGGACTTGTACTTTGTTTTTTTTTTTTGTTTTGTTTTGTTTTGTTTTGTTTTTTCGAGACAGGGTTTGTCTGTGGCTTTGGAGCTTTGTTTTGTTTTTGAGACAAGATTTCTCTGTGTAGCCCTGGCTGTCCTGGAACTTGTTCTGTAGACCAGGATGACCTCAAACTCAAGAGATCCACCTGCCTCTGCCTCCTGAGTACTGGAATTAAAGGCCTGTGTTACCATGCCTGGTGTGGAAATTGTATTTTTAAAACTGGCATAAATATTTGCACTATCTTTTTTCCTGTACAGTATTTACACCTTTGCACAGACTGAGAAGGATTGGACAACTGGTTACCGCCATACACAGTTAGAAGAAGCTGCAGTCAGACACATACTATTGAGCTCCAGAGTCTGGACTGTAACCTCTCTGTTGTCACCAAAATGAGCTAACTCCTGAATATTGTAAAGTCTCAGAGAAAGGGGAAGACTGCCGGTAGAAAGGATAATCTGAGGGTACTTTGGTTCTCCGTGGAGTGTTTGATCTTAATGAAGATTGAACATAAAGCCCATGATGACAGAAGCTATAGGCCCTGGGGAGTGCTGAGGAGTCTAAGCTAGGAAATACATGTGTTTAGACGCTAACAGTACTGTAGCTTACTCTTGACGTGGAGAGTGGATCGATGTTTCCTTTCACAAAAGCTAAGCGTTAATAGGCAACTGGAGCATAGCAGCTGAGGTATAGGAAGGCAGAGCGAAGACTGTTGAAAGAGTCCTGGGAGCCGGGCGTTGGTGGCGCACGCCTTTAATCCCAGCACTCGGGAGGCAGAGGCAGGTGGATCTCTATGAGTTCGAGACCAAGCCTGGTCTACCAAGCGAGTTCCAGGACAGTCTCCAAAACAATACAGAGAAACCCTGTCTCGAAAAACCAAAAAAAAAAAAAAAAGTCCTAGGGCGGAGAAGCCAATGAGTGCCAGGCAAGATTTATTTTGGTTATTTTAGTTACGTGTAATACGTATGTCTTGGTGTAGGTAGGTATGCGTGCGTGAGTTCAGAGGTTATGAGAGGACACTTTAGTTACGTGTTATACGTATGTCTTGGTGTAGGTAGGTATGTGTGCATGAGTTCAGAGGTTATGAGAGGACACCAGGTCCCCTGGAGCTGGAGGTTGAGGCAATTAAGAGTCTCTTGACCTGTGTGCTGAGAACTGGACTTGGGTCTTTCACAGGAGTAGTGAGTGCTCTTAACTACTGAGGCATCTCTCCAGCCCTCTTTTATTTGTTTTTAAAGCACTTTATTTTTTTTAAGAGTTAAACATACATAACTGAAATTAGCATATATTCTGGACTCTGTTCTATGTATGTATTTGGCTGAAATTTAACTCGGAATAATTATGATACTTACACCAACAAATGCTGGCAACTTGATCTGGTTAGTAAAAATTAGAGATGTAGTTACATGAATGTAATATACAGGGAAATTACGGTCAGATTGATGCACAAAAATACATGAACAATAAGGTTTTTATTAGCATATGTAGCAATAGGTTTCATTGTAGCTCTTATGCTGGGATTAAAGGTATGTGCCACCATGCCTGGCCTTTGATTTTTTTTTAAAGAGATTATATGTATTTGTTTTCTGTGTAAGGGAGGAAAGGAACACATTCACGCCACAGTGTACATGTGGAAATAGAGAAAAACTTACCATGTATGCCATCATGCTTGGTGGCAAGTACCCTTACCCACTGAGCCATCTCTCAGGCACATCATAAGATTTTGATACATATATTTAGTGTATGTGAGCACATGCACCGTTTACCACCCTCATGTTACCCTACTCACTCCCATGGTCCCCATCCTCTTTCCAACCAGCCCCTCCCTTCTACTTTGATGCACAGAGTGATTTCTATTTTATTTAATTAGTTTCTGTTTTGTTTGTTTGGTTGGTTTTTGGTTTCTCTTTGGCTTTGGAGGCTGTCCTGGAACTAGCTCTTGTAGACCAGGCTGGCCTCGAACTCACAGAGATCCGCCTGCCTCTGCCTCCCGAGTGCTGGGATTAAAGGCGTGTGTCACCAACGCCCGGCTTATTTTTTTATTTTTAAATTTAAATTAGAAGCAAAGTTGCTTCACATGTCAATTCCAAGTCCTTCTTCGTTTCTCTCCCCTCCTCCCGTGCCCTCCCACTAACCCCCCCAATATCCCCTCATTTCCCCAGGGAGGGTGAGGCCCTCCGTGGGGGTGTCCATAATCTGTCATTTCATCCAGGGCAGGGCCTAGACCCTCCCCCAAGAGTTCAGGGTGAGAGTGCATCTCACATTGTTGGATGGGAGTCCAAAGTCCATGTGTATACTCGGGATAAATACTGATCTACTGCCCAAGGCTCAATAGATTACCTAGGCCTCCTCACTGACACCCCCATTCAGGGGGTCTTGATCAGTCCCATGCTGGATTCCCAGGCATCAGCCTGGGATTCAAGAATTAACCCTTGTCAGGTCAGCTGTTTCTGAGGGTTAAACCAGCCCAGTCTTAATCCCTTTGCTCATCAGTCTTCCCTAAGATTTATTTTTATTTAATGTGTATGAATAAATGTTTTTCCTGTGTGTATGTAAGTTTTCTTTGTTGCTCTCTGTCTGTCTTTCTCTTTACTATCTCTCTGTTTATCTTTCTTCTTTCTCACCTCTCTTCCCTTCTCTTACAACTTTTCCTGCCCCTGATAAACTTTCTACAAAAAAAAAAAAGTAAGTTTACTTTGTGGATGCCTGGAAAATGCCGAGGCAAGAAGAGAATGGTAGAGCCCCATGAACAGGAGTTAAGGACAGCTGTAAGCTGCCACATAGGTAGTAGGAATTGAACCTATATCCAGGAGTAGCAAGTGATTTTAACTGCTAAGCCAGCTCTTTACCAGAATGTATAAGACAATTTTAAGGGCTAGCAAAATGGGCCAGTGAGTAAAGATATTTGCTACTAAGCTTTATGATCGGAGTTCAACCCAGGACCCACATGGCAGGAGAGAACTGTTGCTTAGTGTTTGCACACTCAGACACCCATATATCCCCCCCCCCACAGAATCTTCAGAGGACTTGGGTTCAGTTCCCAGCACCCATATGGCAGCTAACTCCAAGAGCTGACACTTTCACATAGACATGCATGTAGGCAAAACACCGGTGCACATTAAATAAATAATAAGTAAAATGTAGCCGGGCGTTGGTGGCTCACGCCTTTAATCCCAGCACTCGGGAGGCAGAGGCAGGCGGATCTCTGCGAGTTCGAAACCAGCCTGGACTACCAAGCGAGTTCCAGGATAGCCTTCAAAGCCACAGAGAAACCCTGTCTTGAAAAACCAAAAAAAAAAAAAAAAAAAAAAAATGTTGTCAGGGGAGATTTTAGAGTTCCTGGTGGGCTACTGTAAGGACTTGGGCTTTTCTAAATGGGAACCCTTTGAACACAGGAATATTATATATAATGTATGAGATTGTAGTGGTGGGTCTATAAGGAACAGTTTGAAGAAGGAAAAAGAAGCAAGAATTACAGTCCAGCAGATTACAGTAGTTATTGGTCTTTCTCATGTACCTCCGTACGTTTGTTAATGCTTTTCTTTTCTTTTTTCTCTTTCTTTTTTTTTTTTTTTTTTTTTTTTTTTTTTGGTTTTTTGAGACAGGGTTTCTCTGTATTGTCTTGGAGGCTGTCCTGAAACTCGCTCTGTAGACCAGGCTGGCCTCGAACTCACAGAGATCCACCTGCCTCTGCCTCCCGAGTGCTGGGAGTAAAGGCGTGCGCCACCAACGCCCGGCTGCTAATGCTTTTCTAGCAAAAGAAAGTAGCTTAACTTTTTATATTATCTTGTATGTGCACACAAGTGTATAACAACTTGCTGAAGTCCTCCTTCCACTATGTGGGTTCCAGGGATCAGGCTCAGGTCATAGGGCTGGGCAACAAGCGCCTCTACCCACTGAGCCATTTCAGTAGCCTATGGATGTCTTTTTGTCTAAGCAGTTACAAGTGGAGAATCAACCAGCCAGTCAACTGGTCAGCATCTTTTTCTTTTCCTGTTCTGGTGCTTTGAGGCAGGGTGGCCTCAGCTTCCTATATAGATAAGAATGACCTTGAACTTGTGATCCTTGGGACTGCAGTGCAGGTACCCTTGGAAGCAAACTTGAGCTGGTTATCAGTGGTTGTCACTATTGTGTGGGTATTGTAAATCAAATTCCTGTCTTCTGTCTTCTGGAAGAACAGCAGTTACTTTAAATAGTTGAACCTTCTCTACAGCCTAATATCTTTACTTTTTGTTGTTGTTTTGAGACAGGGTTTCTCAGTGGCTTTGGAGGCTGTCCTGGTACTAGCTCTTGTAGACCAGGCTGCTCTCGAACTCACAGAGATCCGCCTGCCTATGCCTCCCCAGAGCTGGGATTAAAGGTGTGTGCCACCTGGCCAGATCTTTACATTTTTGTATTATTTATTTGTATGTATCTTTTGAAAAAGAGCTTGCTATGTAGACCAGTCTGGAATTCTCAGAGATCTGCCTGGATCTGCCTACAGTGTTCAAATTAAAGATGTGTGTCACCCACCTCCCTGGCCTTTAAATTATTTTTAATGATACTATATTTTTTGCTAAATGTTGGTGATCACAGGCTTTCTGCATTAAGTCTTTCCCTTCATAAAACCTTCTAAAGTTATTTTTTTTTCAGAATGGAAAAGAGTCTACCTGGGATATCTGTATAATTTATGTAATTAACATTAAACTTAAAATATAATGTTTTGTGAAATCTGAAGGTGATTTAAAGTTGTTTTTCAATGTAATACAAAAAATATAGTTAAAATGTAGTTTTGCGCCGGGCGTTGGTGGTGCACGCCTTTAATCCCAGCACACAGGAGGCAGAGACAGGCGGATAACTGTGAGTTCGAGACCAGCCTGGTCTACCGAGTGAGTTCCAGGACAGGCTCCAAAGCCACAGAGAAACCCTGTCTCGAAAAACTACAAAAAAAAAAAAAATGTGAGTTCGAGGTCAGCCTGGTCTACAAGAGCTAGTTCCAGGACAGCCTCCAAAAGCCTCGGAGAAACCCTGCCTCCAAAAAAAAAAAAAAAATATATATATATATATATATATAAAAATAAATATAAAACCAATAATTTCGGGGATGTGGGTCACGTGATAGATACAACATGAGGAACTGTATTAGGAAGGTTGAGCCACTGGATTAATAAGTATTCATTATGTGACACAGGGATATTTACAGAGATAGAAGAATCAAAATGACAATTGTTAGCTGGCATGGTGGTAGATGCCTATAATTCCATCATACCTATAAAGGCCAGCACTTAGGAGTCCTTGAATTCAAGGTCAGCCTGGGTTATAGGGAAATCTCGGAGAACAAGGAAAAACCAAGAGTTGTATTTAATACTAAAGGAAGGGAAAGTGAAAGAAAAAACAACTTTAATAGTCTGGAGTAATCTCTTTTCAGGGACAGGGTCTGGTGTGTAGCTCAGACTGGCCATTGCTCAGCATGTAACCTGAGCTGGCCTCAAACTCAGTCCTGTGGTACCTTCTGCCTGTGACTGCAGCCACGCACCACCACGCCTGGTGTCAGCTTGACTCTGAGCAGTTGTGTTTGGGAAATGCTAATCTAGGCAATGAAAACCTGAAAGATGAGGACAGTGAGCTGGGGATGTAGCTCAGTAGTAGAGCACTTCCTTCCCATGCGCAAGAATCAACCCTGACAGCCCGCCCCACCCTGCCCCACCCACCCCAGCTTGTGCTTGCTTGTGTGTATGTGTGCGCGTGTAAAAAAAGAAAAAAGAAAAATGTAAACTTATTCCAAAACCTGTATGATTAATGTACTAGTTTGCTCTGGGTGTTGTAACAAATTACCACAAATGAGTTAAATCAACATCAATTTATTCTCATAATTCTGTAAGTTAGAAATCAGTATTAAGGGCTGAGAGATGGCTCAGCAGTTAAGAGCACTGGCTGCCCTTCCAGAGGTCCTGAATTCAATTCCCAGTAACCACATGGTGGCCCACAACTATCTTAATAGGATCTGGTGCCCTCTTCTGGCCTGTAGGTATACATGCAGAGCACTCACACATAAAATATGTTTGTATTTCACATGCACTGGTGTTTTGCCACCATTTTTGTGTGAGGGTGTCAGATCTCCTAGAACTGGAGTTACAGTTGTGACCTGTGAGTAGCCATGTGGGTGCTAGGAATTGAACCCAGGTCCTCTGGAAGAGCAGCCAGTGCTCTTAACCACTGAACCAATTTCTCTAGCCCCATACATAAAATAAAAATAAATAAATCAGGATTAACCCAAATATCTTCCCTCCAGAGTCCTGTTTCCCTTTCTCCAGGCCTTACTGGTCGCTCCCGTGTTTGCAGTCATGTTGCCTTCCCTCAGTTGAACTAGTCGGTCCTGTTTGGAGACAGTATCTCAAAACTATAAAGCCCTTGCTGGCTTGAAACTTGATCTAGATCAGACTGGCTCTAATTTACAGAGCACAGAGCCCCGCCCACTTCT
This sequence comes from Mesocricetus auratus, assembly GCF_017639785.1. Classification (NCBI taxonomy): domain Eukaryota; kingdom Metazoa; phylum Chordata; class Mammalia; order Rodentia; family Cricetidae; genus Mesocricetus; species Mesocricetus auratus. The sequence continues at coordinate 61,207,041 of NW_024429186.1, forward strand.
GCCTCCACAGGGCTGGGCCCATCATGTGGAGTTGTTTATCCTTAAAGATTAAAGGTACACCCAGATGAACCAGAATAATCTCATCTCAGAACTCTTTAATTGACTCAAATCTGCTAAGGCCTCTTGGTCACATAAGGCCCATTCACAGATTGCAGATTTGGATAGAGATACCTTTAGGAGCCTTAGCCAGCCTGCCACAATAATTATTTTAAAAGTGGCTTGGACATGAATTAAAAAACAAACCAGAAAGCAAAAAGATTCCTTATATTTTTGATGATGGGGTTCAACTGGTCTTGTATTTCTCATTCTGCCTCAGCCTCCTGAGTGCTGGGACCTTGGGAGAGTTCATGCCCTAATCCCTCTGTTTTGGTTTTGTGTTGTGTTATTGTTGGAAGAATGAAGTCACATCAAAGTACGCAGAGCCAGGGGGCTGGAGAGGTGGCTCAGAGGTTAAGAGCACTGACTGCTCTTCCAGAGGTCCTGAGTTCAATTCCCAGCAACCTCATGGTGGCTCACAACCATCTATAATTCAATCTGGTGCCCTCTTCTGGCAGAACACTGTATATGTAATAAATAAATCTTTAAAAAAAAAAAAAGTACGCAGAGCCAGGTTTGGTAATACACACCTTTAGTTCCAGCCCTCAGAGGGAAAGATAGGATCACAAGTTTGAGGCCAACCTACTGTCTTTTTACAAAGAGAAAAGGGGACTGGAAAGGTGACTCATCGGTTAGGACCACTTCCTGCTCTTGTACCGGACCCTAGTTCAGTTCCCAGCACCCACATGGCAGTTCATAACTGCCAGTAACTTCAGTTCCACGGGGATCCCACACCCTCTTCTGACCCTGGTGGGCTCCTTCGTGCACACGATGCACATACATACTTGCAAGCACATGGACACATATGTTTAAAAACAGAAATTTGCTTTACACTGTGCTTTCTCCCCCCCCCCTTTTTTTTAGCTTAAAGCAATAAATGTAGATCTCCAAAGTGATGCTGCTCTGCAAGTGGACATTTCGGATGCTCTTAGTGAAAGGGATAAAGTCAAATTCACTGTTCACACGAAGGTAAAGTGCGACTCTAGTTTGTGTTCCTTTGGAAATGCTGTTACTTGTGTAATATATTGATTGGAACATTTTAGGGAAGTTACTTTTTGTTTGTTTGCTTTGCTTATTTATTTGCTTATTTTGGTTGCGTAGTTCTGCCTGTCTTGTGACTGGGTATGTTAACCAGACTGGAGGGGTTACTTATGATTTTAGGAATTAACACAACCTAAATATAAATTTAATATCTAGGTTCGTGTGTGTCTGTGTGTCTGTCTGACTGTCTGTCTGTCTGTGTGTGTGACTATGTAGCTCTGGCTGGCCTGGTCTGTCTGTCTGTCTGTGTGTGTGACTATGTAGCTCTGGCTGGCCTGGTCTGTCTGTCTGTCTGTGTGTGTGACTATGTAGCTCTGGCTGGCCTGGTCTGTCTGTCTGTCTGTCTGTGTGTGTGACTATGTAGCTCTGGCTGGCCTGGAATTCCCTTTGTACATCTGCCTTGCCTCTGCTTCTTGACTTCTGGGTGAGTGCCACCACATCCAACTAATAGTGTAACTTTTAAGTGATGATAATGGTACAATAAATAGGTGCCTGTTGACTTTTTTTTCAAAGATCCATGGATAATTTTTCTTTTATTCAAAAAAAATTTCTGTCTTTGCAGAGTTCATTGCCAAATTTTAAACAAAATGAATTTTCAGTCGTTCGACAACATGAAGAATTTATCTGGCTTCATGATTCCTTCGTTGAAAATGAAGACTATGCAGGTTATATTGTAAGTATTAGGTTTTCTTTTTTTTTTTTTTTTTTTTTTTTTGGTTTTTTGAGACAGGGTTTCTCTGTGGCTTCGGAGGCTGTCCTGGAACTAGCTCTTGTAGACCAGGCTGGCCTCGAACTCACAGAGATCTACCTGCCTCTGCCTCCCAAGTGCTGGGATTAAAGGCGTGCGCCACCAAGGCCCGGCTCTTTTTTTTTTTTTTAATGTTCGTGCATCTAGGAGTGCATGTGTGTGTGTATCCGTGACTCCATGGAATTGGAGTTACAGGAACTTTCTGAGCTGCCTGACATGGGTGCTTAGGAACCAAATTAGGGTCCTGTGGAAAAGTACCAAACTCCTGAGCCATCTCTCCATTTCTTATTTAAATTCTGTGTGTGTGTGTGTGTGTGTGTGTGTGTGTGTGTGTGTGTGTGTGTTAGTACAGGTGCCTGTGGAGGCCAGAGGCATCAGCTGTCCCTGGAGCTGGGGCTATGGGGGTTGTAAGCCACCCAACAGTATTAGGAACTGACCTTGGCTTCTGCAACATCTTGTGTGCTTTACTGCTAACTGTCTCTCCAGCCTGAGTTTTCATTTCCTAAGAACATTTTAGAAACTCAGGTGGTTTTGTATAACATTTTAGTAACTGATGTGATTTGTAAAAATGCCAGTTGTGAGGCATTAGCCTACTACCTTTTATCCTGAGCTGTCTTGCCTTACTTTGAAAACTACTTTTTTGCTTAACCTTGGCTGGGAGTTGGTGGCTCACCCCTTTATTCCCAGCACTCGGGAGGCAGAGGCAGGCGGATCTCTGTGAGTTCGAGGCCAGCCTGGTCTACAGAGTGAGTTCTAGAACAGCTAAGGCTACATGGAGTAAGACCCTTTCTCAAACAAAAACGAACAAGTCTCCAAAGCAGTACAGAGAAACCCTGTTTCGAAAAACCAACAAAACAGTGTTTCTAGCCCCTTGCTGTTCTGGAACTCAGTGTGTAGTTCACAGTGATCTTGAACCTGCAACAATCTTGATTCTCCTTCTCAAGTGCTAAAGTTATACCATGAGCTCTCCTAAACATGGATAATTAGTATTGGAGTAGGTGATTAATTTAGCAATGTTACAAACTGTACTGGTTTTTAGACGCTTGAATGGACAGAAACCTAGCGATTAGAAGGTTCCTAAGATGTAACCAAGAGTAGGTGGTTATCCTTCCTCAGCTGCTGAGCACAGTCAGAGTCCTGAAATTATGATTTCCTTGAGGCCATCATGGCCTAACTGTTTCCCTCCAGAGGGCCAGCACCCCCTTGACTCATGTGTTTCCTTTCTGTAACTTAGATTTTGGTGAATGACTAATACTGCAGTCTTCTTTTTACAATCTGATTCCATCTTTCTCCCATCTTCTTGTGTGGTGATGCCTGGTTTCTACTTTGTCTACAGTAAACTAAGTAGTCCTCATCGGTTAAGATTGTCTGATTGACCTTTCTACCCGAGCTCCACACTACACCTGCTGCTCTCTGACTCTGTCCCTTTTCTCATTTTTATTTTTAAATGTTTTTGTTGTGCCCAAGTTGCAAAGTCCCCAGAGACCCCCAGGAAGACAGAACTACCAAACTGCAAAAGCAAGGTTTTAATTGTTCATTCAGCCATGACAGGGACCCCGTCTGACTAGCTGTCACAGCAGCCTCCAGAGGGAACGAAGTTCCCTGTCTACTGCTAGGTTTTAAAGACAAAAGTTGCAGGATTGCATCAATAGGTACAAGTTGGTTTCTGATTGGTTGACATTTGGGAACAATTAGGAGAATTTTTCAAAGTCAAATTGTGGCATGAAGTACCCGTGTACCAATTATTTTCATTGGTTAGTCTGAGAGGAAACATTCTGTGGTTTCTATGACTTTGTCTTGTTGCTTGAGGTGGCCTGTTCATAGATACCAATAGATTTCAGAACTATATCCTGGAGATTATAGGAGAGGTTTTGGTCCTCCCTGGGGTTTCTTTTGTGGCCAAACAGTTCCCAGGAACCAAGTATCTGGGAGGGGGCAGGCGTCTGGAGTTTCTTTGTGTTCAGTTTTCACCCTATACTCAGGGAGGCCAGAGGATCTGGAGTTTGCTTGTGTCAGAGGCCTACGTGTCTTCTCTGTAGCCTGTCATGGCTACTAAAGCAGGGGCTGAGTGAGCGTCTGGTCACTTTATTTCTAAATTATTAGAAGTGAAGCCTTTGAGTTTTGTTTACCTCTTAGTTTTTTATTTAGGGGGACTGGAGAGATGGCCCAGCAGTTAGGAGCACTTGCTGTTCTTGCAGAAGACTCAAGTTCAGTTCCCAGTGTCCACGTGGCAGCTCACAATCATCTGGAACTCCATTTCAGGGATCCGATGCCTTCTTCTGGCCTCTGGACACTAGGCACACATGTGTAAAGACATACATGCAGGCAAAACAAGAATACACATCAATGTTTTTTAATTAAACAAATTTAATGAGCTGGGTGGTGGTGATACATGCCTTTAATCCTAGCATTTAGATCTCTGTAAGTAGTTCGAGGCCAGCCTGGTCTACAGAGTGAGTTCCAGGACAGCCAGGACTGTTTCACAGAGAAACCTGTCTCAAACAAACAAACAAAATCAATGAATATTTATCTATTTGCTTGGGCTTTTTAAAACTTGAAAATGATTTTTTTCGTACAGTATGTTCTGATCATAGTTTCCCCTCCTCCACCACCTCCCGGATCCTCTCTACCTCCCTCCCCGTCCTACCCCACACCTTCTTTCTCTTTCTCCTTAGAAATCAAATAGCAGTAAAACAACAAATGAAGGGGTGGACATTCTCACATAGATTAGAAGCCAAGATATATAAGCAAAAGATAATAAGTTTAAAAATGCCCAGACAAAACATAGACACACACTCAGAAAATCTCTAAAAATGCCCTTGAATTCCTTTTATGTTGGCCGTCTACTGCTGGGCATTAGGGCTACCCTTTAACATGGTTTGTATACCCAGTGAGACTCCTTTGTAAGAAAGTAGCAGTTGAAGATAGCTTCTGAGTTAGGGATGGAAGATCATGTCTACTTCCTCCTGTCATCGCTGGAACCCCGTCTGGCCTGGACCTGTGCAGACTATGTCCGAATTCTTGTGTGTGTCAGTCCTGTTATGTTTAGGAGGCCTTGTTTCTTTGGTGTCATCCATCCTCCCTGGCTCTTACGGTCTCGTCTTCCATACGGTTCCCTGAGCCCCAAGAGGAGGGTTTTGGTAAAGACGTCTCTGTTAGGACTGGGTGTTCCAAGGCCTCTCACTCTCTATACTGTGCAGTTGTGGGTCTCTGCGTTTGTGGCCATCGCTTCTCTGATGGCTGAACGAGACACTGATCTGTTAATGCGTGTGAGGCCAGCCTGCCCTACAGAGTGACTTCCAGGACAGTCAGGGTGACAAAGAGAAACCCTGTCTCCAAAAACAAACAAACAACCACTATCTGCTTCCCAGGGCAGCACAGCCACTGTCTTCTGAGTCAGAGATCTCATGTGGCCAAAGCTGGCCTTGGGTTTGCTGAAATCTTGTCCCTCCTCCTCCTACCCTCCCATTTGCCCTCCTCCTACCCTCCCATTTGCTGTCTTCGTCTTCCAAGGTGGGCCTCATGCTTGAGAACTACCTTTTTTATTTTGTTTTTGGCATGTACTACAATTGGCTGTTACCTAGTTTTTAATGCTTATTGTGTGTGTGTGTTTGAGCTAAGGTGTTATGTAACTCAGGCTGGGTTGGGACTCCATATATAGCTGGAACTGGCCATAGACTGATCTTCCTTCCTCTCTGTCTGAGTGCTGGGTTATAGTGTGTCACCACTGTTTTTTCTATTGAAGAAAATTTTTCATACAACACTAATTACCACTCGCATCTTATCTCCCCCCCCCCCCAACAGGATTTCCCTTTGTAGCTCTGTCCTGGAACTCCCTCTGTAGACCAGGCTGGCCTCAGACTCAGAGATCCACCTGCTGCTGCCTCCAGAGTGCTGGGATTAAATGTGTGCACCTCCACCTGCCTGGCTGTCATCTAATTTTAAATAAAATCTTTCTTCTTCTGATACATTTCTCTAGTGTTGGACCCCTTTTAATACCCTCTGCTGTATGATTATAATCATTACTTTAAAAAAATCCATCTAGGCAGTGGTGACTCACATCTTTAATCCCAGCACTTGGGAGGCAGAGGCAGGTGGATCTCTGTGAGTTCGAGGCCAGCCTGGTCTACAGAGCAAGTTCCAGGACAGTCTCCAAAGCCACAGAGAAACCCTGTCTCGAAAAAAAAATTCCAGCCAGGTGTGGCAGCATACTCCTTTAATCCCAGCACTTGGGAGGCAGAGGCAGGTGGATCTCTTGAGTTCCAGGACAGCCTTCCAGTATGGAATTATATAGTCCATCACTCCTGTTTGTTTATTTACTTTTTTTTTTTTTTTGGAGTCAGGTACTCTGAGATGTGATATCCCTAGCTGTCCTGGAACTCTGTAGACCAGATTAGCCTCCAGATCAGAGCCTCTACTTTCCAGGTGCTGGGATTAAAGGTGTATACGCAGCTTTATTTTATTCTTTTTGGAAACAAGGCCTCACTATGTTGTTCTAGCTGACCTATAACTCCCTGTGTAGACCAAGGTAGCCTTGAAAGCCTGCCTTAGCTTCCTTGAGTTCTGGGATTAAAGTTGTTCACCACTATACCTGACTAGAACTGTCTTAAATTTTTTTTATTTTTAGTGCTTACTTTTATGTGTGTGTACATGTTTGTGTGTGGAGCGTATACATGGGATTGCAGACACGAGCCACTGTGTGTGGTGTGTACATAGGCTAGAAATTGAGGTCATCAGGCTATGTGTTCCATGCCTTTTCCCCTGGGCCATCTTTCTACTCCTTAAGAACTACCCTAATGCAAAAATAAAAAATTGTATTATGGGAGCTGGGCACTTGGAGGGATTAAGCAAGAGGGTTTGCTGCAAGTTGTAGGCCATCCTGAGCTACGGGCTATAACATAATGTTATACTATATTTCTTCTTTGGTATAAAAGAGCCCACAGATTGTTAGTTTCTAAAACTAGTGAAGTTTTCTGATCTCAGTTTTGGTATGTCTGGTGCTCAATTATTTTTTTTTTAGATTTATTTATTATATATGCAGTGTTGCATGGTACCAGATCTCATTACAGATGGTTGTGACTACCATGTGTTGCTGGGAATTGAACTCAGGATCTCTGGAAGAGCAGCCAGTGCTCTTAACCGCTGATCCATCTCTCCAGCCCTCCTCAGTTCATGTTCATTTTCAAAATGCAGAGTTTTGTTTTGTTTGCCGCAGGGCTTTACTTTGCAATTAAGGCTGCCCTGAAAAGTATTAGGCAGCCGTTCTACTTCTGCCTCCTGAGTACAGGAGCTGCCATCTTCAGATAGTGTGGTACAGGGCCGAAAGACATGAAACAGGGCTGAGAAGATGCTCGCCAGGTGAAAACATGTCTGCCACTAAGCCCTGAAGACCTGAGTGTGAGCCCTGGGTCCCCTATGGTGGAAGGGGGAACCAAGTCCTGCAAGCTAGTCTCTGGCCACTATACATGCTTGGGCAAGTGTGTGCACACCTAAAATAAATGGAACTAAGAGATAGCTCCTTAAAGTTGGTGTTTTGATTTTATTATAGATTCCACCAGCACCACCAAGACCTGATTTTGATGCTTCTCGGGAAAAACTGCAGAAGCTTGGCGAAGGGGAAGGGTCCATGACAAAGGAAGAGTTCACGAAGATGAAACAGGAGCTGGAAGCGTATGTAGTGGGATGTGTTAGTCATGCTAACCGTGTCTGTTTAAATGCCTTCTTTTGAGCTCTCTGATATCCATTCTGTAACCATTTTACTGTAGTGACTCTAAAAAGTCCAGATTAAGTCCTAACAGCCTGTGCTAATAATGATCGTGATCAGAGCCTCTTCACTGGAGGATCTAAAACCTTATTAAAATATTAGGAAGGGAACATGTCTTTATTTTTAATTGATTGATGTTTTTTGTGACAGGGTTTCTCTATGTAATTAGCTCTAGCTTTCCTAGAACTCTGCTCTGTAGACTAGGCTGACCTTGAACTCCCAGAATCCACCTGCCTTTGCCTGGCTGGGAACATGACTTTTAAAAACAGTATAGAATTTCTAAAAATTGTTTTTTATAGGACCTGTTGTTACTAGCCTAGTCTTTGCTTTTTCAGCATGTACCTATTCTACAACTTTCATTTCCTGTAGGGAAAGTGTGCTGAGAAACACTTTACATGTTTTCTTTAAAAATTATAATGTACACCTTTAATCCCAGCACTCTGGAGACAGGCAGGCAGATCTCTGTGAGTTCGAGGCCAGCCTGGTCTACAGAGCGAGCTCCAGGACAGCCTCCAAAACAATACAGAGAAACCCTGTCTCGGAAAACCAAAATAAATAAGGAATAAAAATTCAAATAAGTAATAAAATATAACAATCATGGTGGTGCATGACTTTGATCCCAGCACTTGAGAAGCAAAAGCAAATGGATCTGAGTTTGAGAACAGCTTGGTCCACACTGACTTCCAAGACAACCAGGGATATACAGAGAAACTCTGCCTCCAAAAAAAAAAAAAAATCAACACCACAAACAGACACAGACACACACATTATGAGGGATGTCCTGTATATTATGAAGATAAGCGGGGCTAGGAGATGAGAATTCTGGGAAAGGTAGGTGGAAAGAGTCTGGAAAAGAGATTCCACAGGCTGGAGAGATGGCTCAGAGGTTAAGAGCACTGGCTGCCCTTCCAGAGGTTCTGAGTTCGATTCCCAGCAACCACATGGTGGCTCGCAACTGTCTATAATGAGATCTGGTGCCTGTTTCTCACATAAAGTGGTATATGCAGATAGAGTACATATATATAAATCTTTAAAAAAGAAAAGAAAAGAGATACCACGTAGGGAGGAAGGAGTAACAGGTCTGGACCCTTCTCTGGTAAGGTAAGACCTTGGTGGAAATACTTAGATTAATAGAAATGGGCTAATAATTAAGACAGAGCTAGCCAATAAGAAACCCTATCAATTGGCTGACAGTTTAATAGTTAATATAGTGCTTGTGTGTTTATTTGGGGCTGAAACAGCAACACGTACACGCACACATGCACACGCGCACAATCCTATAATCCCATCATTGGCAGGAGAATCAGTTCAAGGCTAGCCTCATTCCCTCATCTATAGAGTGAGTTCAAAGCCACATAAAACACTGTCTCAAAACAACAAAAAATGTAAAGTGCATGTATATTTAATTTCCTTTCCTCTGTCTGCTCTGGCCTAAAGAAAAAGAATAGGGACACACTAATGTGAATAGTTAAAAGAATTTTTTACCTCATTAAATTACTTTCAGGGGGCCAGAGAGATAGCTCAGGTTAAGGGTGTTTGCTGCTCACAGCAGTAACTCCGGTTTTGTGCCATCTGATGCCCTCTTCTGGTCCCCTTGAGTCGAACATGTGCACAAACATGTAGATAAGATTATTATTTTTGTACACACTCAGAACATATGAGGTTCTTGAAAATTTGATAATTTTTCACTTTAGCATATTTGAGAAAATAGTTCCTCCTTTAATTAAATTTTTTCACTTTTTGGAGGTATGAAAACATAATTTAAAAAATGTTTAAGGTTTATTTATTTATATGTATAGTGTTCTGTCTGCATGTATCCCAGCAGGTCAGGAGAGGGCACCAGATCTCACTACAGATGGTTGTGAGCCACCATGTGGTTGCTGGGAACCAAACTCAGGACCTCTGGGAGAGCAGCCAGTGCTTTTAACCTCTGAGCCATCTCTCCAGTCTGAAAATTTAGTTTCTATGATAGCCAGCATCAGTCTGATATGTGATTGTCTATCCCAGAGCTTCTGTCCAGCTACCTGCAACAAAGATACCTGCTAGTCACATTTCCAGATCTTACATGATATGAGCTTTCCATTTTCAGTGTATTTATAATTTTATTTATTTCACAAAGGGAAAGTAGCCAGATGTTGGTGGCACACACCTTTATTCCCAGCACTTGAGAGGCCGGGGAGGTGGATCTCTGAGTTTTGAGTCCAGCCTGGTCTACAGAGTGAGTTCCAGGACAGACAAGAATATACAGAGAAACCTTATCTTGAAAAAACAAACAAACAAAAACCAAAAAAAAGGGGAAAGTATAGATACAATGTCAACACTGCTGGGAACGGGGTGGCTCAGCAGGCAAAGCCTCGAGTCGAGTCCCCAGAACCCACATGAGGTGGAATGAGAGCTGACCCCACCAGTTGCCCTCTGGACCGCACATGTGGACCCCACACATACATACACACACGCACATACACTGTAAAAAAGTAGAAGTGACAGCAGGCTATATGAGTGAAATACGCAAGGACCTTGTCGGTACTCTGAGCATTGTCCTGGGGACTAAACTTAATGTACTGTCACCTCCATTTCTCTTTCTGGCCGTTTCTTCCTTTGTGCATTTTCTTTACTCTTCTTTTTAGTTTATTTTCAAGTGTCTATTCACAGTGCTACTAAGCTCCTTTTTAGAATGCTAAGATAAATGATCAAACTAGGTCTTTGGTTTTTTTTCCAATATATGTTTTTGTTTTGTTTTGGTTTTTTTTTTTTTGGTTTTTACGAGACAGGGTTTCTCTGTATTGTTCCGGAGGCTATCGGTCCAGCCCGGCCTCAAACTCACAGAGATCCGCCTGCCTCTGCCTCCCGAGTGCTGGGATTAAAGGTGTGCACCACCACTGCCCAGCCCAATATATGTTTTTATTTAAATTAGAAACATGTTTGCTTCACATGTCAATCCCAGCTTCCTCTCCCACTGCTCCTCCCTTGCCCCTCCCCCAGCCCTCCACCCAATCCCCTCACCATTCCCCAGGGAGCATGAGGCCCTCCATGGAGGATCTCCAGAGTCTGTCATTTCATCCAGGGCAGGACCTAAGCCCTTCCCCATGTGTCCAGGCTGAGAGAGTGTCCTTCCATGTGGAGTGGGCTCCCAAAGTCCATTCGTACACCATGGTAAACACTGATGTACTACCCGAGGAACTAGAGATTGCTGAGGCCTCCTCACTGACACCACATTCAGGGGGGTCTGGACCAGGCCCCTGCTGGCCTCTCAGCCATCAGTTTGGGGTCCACGATTCCCCCTTGTCAGGTCAGGTCAGCTGTCTTTGTGGGTTTCACCATCATGGTCTTGACCCCTTTGCTCATCACTCCTCCCTCTCTTGTCACTGGGTTCCAGGAATTCAGTTCAGTGTTTAAACTAGGTCTTTGTTAAAGGGTAAAAGGACACGTTAAAATTCTGTCCATTCCGGGTGTAGCAGTAGTCTAACACACTAATATGATTAACGTTTAGAAGGCTGAGAGCTGGAGATTAGCAGAGCACACCCCTACTGAAGCCCCTGGTTTTCAGGGGCCCTGATCCTGGTTCTTTTGTGGTCTGGTTAGAGGTTGGGTGACAGCCTGGGGTTGGTCCCACTGCCACCTACCTCCCCTGCACCCTTCTTATTTGTCTTCACTGAACGGCTCCCTCACGGAGGCCAAACTGCTCCCAACACTGAGCCTGCTGGTGTGCTGGTTTGTAAAACTTACTCTGGGTGCACGACGTTGAAGCAAGAATGTCAGGCCTTTTCCTTGAGTGCCCCTCCCCCAACAGTCGTGTGCTGCTATATGGTTGCTGGGAGGCATTGAGAATACATCTTAAACACATTTCTTCAATATAATGTCATAAATAGTTGCTCAGTGGTTGGTCTTTCTCACATATTTTAGGTTACTATATGAAAATAATTATTAACTGAAAATATGATTAACAAGATTTAGGTATTTTTGTGTTCAGGTGTGAGGCTGTAATTATATAAAAATTGAGTTATTGCGGGTGTATCAGATAGTTTCTCTAGAGCTAAAAACCTTATACCCCAATAGTGACCTAACATCAACTTGCATAATAGAAAAGTTTATAAGACTTAAGATTAACATTTAGATACAATAAATACTAAAATAGCATGAGGCTTTTCAGAAATGAATTTTAGTATTTTTACTAATAGTTCAACTCAAAGCTTTGTTGATATGAATTATGTCATTGCCTTCCTGGTTTTACATTTATAGTGCTCTAGAGAATGGTTGCTGGAGTGACTGCCAGTTGATGTCATTGTTCACTCTTAATTCTGTGTTGTTTCTAGTGAGTATCTGGCCATTTTTAAGAAGACGGTTGCAATGCATGAGGTGTTCCTGTGTCGTGTGGCAGCACATCCTATTTTGAGAAAGGATTTAAATTTCCACGTCTTCTTGGAGTATAATCAAGATGTAAGTGTCAAATTAATGGAAGCAGCGAGGGGAGTTGTGGTTGCTGTTTATTATTTCTTACAGAGTTCTGGAAGGATGGAGGAGGTAGCATAGTCTAGCATGAGCAAGGCCCTGGGTTTGATAGCCTGTGCCAGAAGTTTATGATCATAGAAAGGGCAGAGCCATCTCACTGGCCTAAATGCTTTGATTTTTCAAGGTAGTTTAAAGTGCCACATTCTTGGTAGTGAAGCAAAGAACTTGAGCGGATCAGTTAAATCTAGTTATAAACTGAACTCCATAATCCAAAACTCTGAAATTAGCAAATTTGTTTTGTATTCTGAGACACTGGCCCAGGTGTCACAGGTGCAGCCCTGGCTGATCTAGAACTTCTCTAGTGATCATAGGCACATGCTACTGTGCCCAGTTTCTGTGTGGTGCTGGAGGTAGAACTTAGAGATTTATCTAGCCTCTATGAACTGAGTTACATCCCCAGGCAAAAGCCTCCCCACCATTTTTAGTCTGTATTTCAGGCAAGCCTCAAACTCAATACTCCCTTTCACTTATTTAGTACTTAACGTTACGGGCACGCGCCATCAAGGCCAGACTGAACTTTAAACTTTATTCTTTTTAAACACTTTCATGCTCAATGAATCCTAGGGGCTGTGAGATGGCTCTGAGAGGAAAGACAGTTGACATGAGTTCTGTCCCTAAGTTCATAGTAGCCTTTTCTCTTAACACCCAACCCTTCAACTGGTGAGGCCTAGGCCAGATTGTTTGATATTCAGGTATTCCAAATTTTAGTTGTGTCAATAAATTAAATCCAAATGCTTATTTTTTTGTAGTGTGGAAGATTCTTATGTAAATTCAGGGGATGGATAAGCTAATTATGAAAATTCAATTTTGGTGGCTCAAAGTATATTATTTGTTTTAAGTAAAATATTTAAATATAAAAAATAAGTCTAGGCAGTTGCCTTGCATAACTTTAATCCCAGCACTTGGGAGGCAGAGGTAGGCAGATGGATCTCTTGAGTTCAAGACCAGCCTGATCTACTACTGTCCTGAGCTAGTTCCATAGCTGCATAGAGAAACCCTATCTCCAAAAACAAAAACTACACATGCATACATACATACATCACGAACGAATAAATAATTTTAATCTAGAGAGATGACTTATCTGTTAAAGAGCACTGGCTGCTGCTCTTCGAGAGGACTTGGGTTCAATTCCCAGCACCCACATGACAACCTACTGCTGTTTGTAGCTCCATTCTAGGGGACCCAGTACCCTCACAGACATGTAGGTGAAACATGTGGATCTCTGCATCTAGTTCCATTGATTACTGGATGTATGTTCTACGATGACAGTTGGAAGTATTCACCAGTCTGATTACAGATGAAGGCCAGTACAGGCACCTTCTCCACTATTGCTAGGAGTTGTAGCACCAGTTTTTCCCTGAACTCTCTCTATTAGGATATCTCTTTCATAGCTCTTGCACTCCGTCCATCCCTTCCCCACTCAACCCTCCGTTCCCTTGTGTTCCCATCTCCCATCCCCTCTCCTTTACTGCCCCCCCCCATTTACCCAGGAGATCTCATCTACTTCACCTTCCCAGGGTGGTCCATGCGTCCCTCTTAGTGTCCTCCTTGTTACCCAGCTTCTCTGAGGCTGTGGATTGTAGCCTGGTTATCCTTTGCTTTACATCTAATATCCACTTAAGTGAGTTCATACTGTGTTTGTCTTCCTGAGTCTAGGTTACCTCACTTAAGATAAATTTTTTTCTACTTCCATCATGATGTCATTATTTTCTACAGCTGAGTAGTACTCCATTGTTTAAATGTACCACATTTTCTTTATCCACTCTTTGGTTGAGGGGCAACTAGGTTGTTTACAGGTTCTGGTTATTACAAATAATGCTGCTACGAACACTGTTGAGCAAGTATCCTTGTGGTATGATTGAGCATCCTTTGGGTATATGCCCAAGAGTGGTATCACTGGGTCTTGATTCCTAGTTTTCTGAGAAACCACCATACAGATTTCCAAGTGGCTGTACAAGTTTGCACAGCCACCAGCAGTGGCAGAGTGTTCCCTTTTCTCCACATCCTCTCCAGCATCAAGACAATGTCAGAATTTTTTATCTTAGCCATTCTGACAGGTGTCAGATGGTATCTCAGAGTCGTTTTGATTTGCACTTCCCTGATGATAAAGGATGTTGAGCAATTTCTTAAATGTCTTTCAGCCATTAGAGATTCTTTTGGTGAGAATTCTGTTTAGTTTTGTGCCCCATCTTTTAATTGAATTATTTGGTAGTTTGATGTCTAGTTTCTTTATTTATTTTGGAGATCAGCCCTCTGTCAGATATGGGGTTGGTGAAGTTCTTTTCCCATTCTGTAGGGAGCCTTTCTGTCTTATTGACTGTGTCCTTTGTCTTACAAAAGCTTTTCAGTTTCAGGAGATTCCATTTATTAATTGTCAGTCTCAGTGTCTGTGTTACTGGTGTTATGTTTAGGAAATTTGTCTCCTGTGCATTCAAAGCTACTTTCCACTTTCTCTTCTATCAGGGTCAGTGTAACTGGATTTATGTTGATGCCTTTGATCCACTTGGAGCTGAGTTTTGTGCATGGTGATAGATATGGATCTATTTGTAGTCTTCTGCACATTGACATACAGTTATGCCATGGCTCGCTCTATCTATCTATCTATCTATCTATCTATCTATCTATCTATCTATCTATCTATCTATCTAGTGTTTATCTTTGACTGCCTTGGAACTCACTTTGTAGACCAGGCTGACCTCGAACTCACAGAGATCCACCTGCCTCTGCCTCCCAGTGCTGGGATTAAAGGCAAGCGCCACCACCACCCGGCATGGCTGGCACACTTATAGATACACGGAAGAGATTGCTACTTTGTCCAGCCATGGTAGTGCATGCCTTTAATGCCAACAGTTAAGCTAGAGGCAAGCAGACCTCTGGATCTCTAGGTTTAAGCCCAGCCTGGTCTATAGAGTGAGTTACTGAAAAGCAAAAGGCTACACAGAGAAACCCTGTCTCAAGAAAGCCAGGTTGTGTGTGTGTGTGGGCGGCTACTTTAAGTTTAGAAACAGGGGTCCTTTAAGATTTTATTTAACTGTCTAAGAGTAGAAGAGGTATTACTATTTGTAGCTTCCAAAAATGCTAACTTAAATTGCCTTTTTTTTTTTTTTCAGTTGAGTGTTCGAGGGAAAAATAAAAAAGAAAAGCTGGAGGATTTCTTTAAAAACATGGTTAAGTCAGCGGATGGAGTCATTGTTTCAGGAGTGAAGGTAAAGGTATATTTTATGAGCACCATCAGTTGAGGATGTAGACTTTTCATTCTGTAGGTTGGCACCTGCCTGTGCCTCTCAAATTCTAGGATTAAAGATGTGTGGCCCAGGATGTGAGATCTCAGCTGAGGTTTTGGTAGTGTCTTTGGTTAAATGTATGATCTTGAGAAAAACTTTTCCATCTTCAAAATGAAGTAATACCACTTGGTTCACAGTGTTTTGGGAAGAATGGAATGAAATGTGTGTGAAAATATTTTAATAGTCAGTTATTAAATAGTAACTTTTTCCTTAATGATGTTTTTTGAATGGTATGAGAATTTGCTTACCTGGTACCTTTTTCAGTAGACATAGTAGCAGATACTAAGGAAGGCAAATAGTGCTTCCTCTCATAGTAGACATAGTAGCAGATACTAAGGAAGGCGAATAGTGCTTCCTCTCATTGTTGCTGCCTGCTCTTTATCTCATGAAAGCTCGTGCTGACAGTCCAAGGGCAAACTTCTCTCCAGCCACATCTCAGGCCTGTCTGGTGCGGCTGCACGTTGATAGTTAGCATCTTCTTAGCTAGTAAATGTAAACCACTGTTCGTCGTGATTTTCATAGTCAACGGACATTTTTAACATGTATAATATATTAATTTGTAGCTTTTGATTACAGTCTTCATCATAACCCTGCAAGTTAGATATACTTATCACCATTTTTTAAACATATTTGTTTAGTTATTATGTATACAGTGTTCTGCCTGCATGTATCCCTGCATGCCAGAAGAGGGCACCAGATTTCATTATAGATGGTTGTGAGCCACCATGTGGTTGCTGGGAATTGAACTCAGGACCTCTGGAAGACCACCTAGTGTTCTTAACCAGTGAGCCGATCATCCCTCCAGCCCACTTATCACCATTTTTATGGTTAAGAAAACTAACAGATTTGAAGTGATGGTCAAATGACATTTTTTAATACAGACTCTTGCTGCTCAGTTCTATTGTTATAAATCCTAATTACATCAATAACAGTTTCTAAGAACAGTTGCTCAGAAGCATTATTAGTGACTTTTTAAAAAATTTAAAACATGGCCGGGTGTTGGTGGTGCATGCCTTTAATCCCAGCACTCGGGAGGCAGAGGCAGGCAGATCTCTGTGAGTTCGAGGCTGGGCTGGACTGACAGCCTCCAAAACAATACAGAGAAAGCCTGTCTCGTAAAAACCAAAAAAAAAAAAAAAAAAAGGTAGTTAATTGTATCATTGCTCCCAAATGGCTTATTTGGCTGAGTTCATCTAAGTAGTTAGCTAGGATAGGTAGCACCTGAAATGCATAATAGACTAGGAAAAATAGATTTTTCATTTCTAGCTACCAGAATGATGTTTCCACCTTTTCCTAAAAAAGCATTTGCTCACTCTGTGCAGCAGTGTGTTTGTAGCGGCAGAACATAGACCAGTGTCTGGTTCAGGATGAACACACAGGACACTGTAGCCCTCAGCTCTGAACCATTGCTTGTCTGGTAAAGTCTGACTGTGTGGACGAGGGCGGTGTGAAGCCTGCGTGCCAGAAGACGGTTGTCCTCCCTTGCTGACGACGTTTCTGTAGGGATGGCAAGGGTTCGCGTCACATTAGAGCATGTATGTAAATAGCTCTTTCCTCATCCCACAGGATGTAGATGACTTCTTTGAACATGAACGGACATTCCTTTTAGAATATCATAACCGAGTCAAGGATGCATCTGCTAAATCTGACAGGATGACAAGATCTCACAAAAGTAAGACTTCTGTGGTCAAACTTTTTTTAAAGATTTGCTTCTTTTGCTGGACACAGTTATAACACATCTTTAATTCCAGCACTCTGAAGGCAGGGACAGGCAGATCCACTGAGTTTGAGGCCAGCCTGTCTCGAAAACACAAGCAAACAAAAGTGCGTACTGTGGAGGCCAGAGACAGGGCATCAGCTCCTCTGGAGCTGGAGTTATAGGTGGTTGTGAGTCACCTGATAAGGTGCTGGGCCCAAACCCGGGTCCTACCAGCTCCTAACCACTGGGTTAAGTTGCTCAGTTAACCATTCCCCACAAAAATAAAAACCTTACATTTTAGTTGAAATAATTGTGAAGTTGACATGTTACTTGCAGGTTTTATATACACACACATATATGTCTGAATTTAGAATAGTGGCTCTTAAATTGTGGTCTGTGACACTCAGGTGCACTCCAAGTGTCTTCTTTGGAACAAAGTGTATCCCAAGCTGTTTGTGACATCACTGTGTAGCCAAATATGTCCTTGAGCCTCTGATCTCCTACCTTTTCTTTGCCTAAACTAGGGTTACAGGCTGGCCATCAAACCTGTGTGAATGTAAGCTAACACACACCCAGCTGAGCTACAGTTCTGGTCCACACACCAGTTTTGATTCAGTCTGGCCTAAAACATGTGAGCCTCTTGACTCAGCTGTCCCCAAGACCCTTCTAAGCTGTGTCTTCTGGTGTTGTTGGTGTATCCCAAGACCCTTCTAAGCTGTGTCTTCTGGTGTTGTTGGTGTATGCTTGTAATCCCATTGCTTGGGGCCAGCCTGGACTGTGTAGGCAGTGAGAGGAGATGGCTCAGTGGGTTACGAGGGATGCTTGTTGTACAAGCATGACGACTTGAATTCAATCTCTGGGGCTTACAAAAAGGTGGAAGAAGAGAATCACCTCCACAAAGGTGTTCTCTGGCTTGCACATTTGTGCTGTGCCATGCCTGTGCCCATACTCAAACACACATCACAAACACTCACATAATAAAGTTTAAATAAATACATTCTAAGTAAGAAAAAGAAAAGGGAAGGGACAGGAAGTTTAGTGCTTATCGGTTGATACTAACTATGCCCTCCAGCTTCTGAGCAAACATTTGTAGCTTGTACATTTGACAGAGTGGGCCAAAAGCTAATGTTGTGACCCATTTTGAAAATAAACTGTCTTAGAATTTTAAAAAAGAGACACAAGGCTGGGAGTTGGTGGTGCACATCTTTAATTCCAGATCTCGGGAGGCAGAGGCAGGAGGATCTCTGTGAGTTTAAGGCCAGCTTGTTCTAGGACAGCTGGAAACTGTCTTGAAAAACCAAAAAGACAGAGATACTTGTAAAACTACTGCTACTATATTTCAGATAAGTATGGAGCCGGGCGTTGGTGGCGCACGCCTTTAATCCCAGCACTTGGGAGGCAGAGGCAGGCGGGTCTCTGTGAGTTCGAGGCCAGCCTGGTCTACTAAGTGAGTTCCAGGACAGGCTCCAAAGCCACAGAGAAACCCTGTCTTGAAAAATCAAAAAAAACCAGATAAGTATGGTAGAGTTTATTACTAGCTAATATATGGTAATTAACTTATATAGTATGCATGTAATTTATATTCCAAATACTTTGTAATATTTAGTAACACATTCAGTCCTTCACATAAATTATGTGGGTGCCATTGTTATCCTCCTTCATTTCCACATCAGGCTGCTAAGACAAGAGACATACCAAGGTCCCACGCACGGGTGGTTTCATGTCGCATTACATCCTCTTACTGTGAGCTAAAAGAAGCACTTACCATAGTCCTCCCTCAACAAGTGGGTAAATCCTGAGAGTCTTGCTGAAGTTGAGTCCCTTGCCTGTAGCATCTGAGTAAGGGGTTATCATTTGTGTGTGTTATCAAGGATATTCGATGCTATAAGGAAAACAATATATTTACCAGAGAGAGAGAGTCGCACAAACCAGGAGTTAGAATCATGGCTGGCTTCCAGGAGAAAAGGGAGGTTCCTTTTCCTTTCACTTCCTTTTATATCTACCTGTGTCAGTTTACATGTCCCCGCCCTCATGGGCAGATAGCTTTTTGGGGTGCACTCCTACAGTGTGTCCCCCGTGTATGTCAAGTGCGTTGTTCATGATTCCTGCTTGTGGACTTCCTCAGTGACTTGTAGCTTTGCTAGTATCTCTTACCAGATGATTGCAGCAGTTTCTTGGTCATTTTTTCCTTTTCTGTGTTTCCCCTTTTAGACTGTAGATAGCAGATTTTGGGGGTGGTCTCTAAAATCCTTTTTAGGCTGATTTTGCCACCTTTTAAACATGTAGTGATGTCTATCCCACAGACCTATACACTTTTGGTTTGCAAGACTTTGACTTCCAAACATTTCTAGTTTGTCTTCACGCCATCCGCTCCCCTGGTTTCCAACGGTACTGGGTCCCACCTGCTCTGAGAGTGCTGTTCTCTTTACGCCTGTGACCTTCTCCGTGCCCGTGCGGTTTTCCCTAGTCAGTGTGTGCTCTCTGCCTGGTGAAGATTCGCTCACCATACACACTTCAGTTCATTCTTTGGTTTCCATGGCCTTCTCCACCTAAGGTAGTCCTACATACATACTTCTAAAGCGGTTTTACATGTCTGATGTGTCTGTCAGATTGCATTACAGTTGCTTGTTTCAGTTTTGTTACTGGATATTTTATATTACATTTTACAGATAGGTGATGAGTAAATATTTTTAAATTAATATATTATTAAAACTTGATTTTTAATTCTCAAAACTTTCTCCGTAGGTGCTGCTGATGATTACAATAGAATTGGGTCTTCATTATATGCTTTAGGAACTCAGGACTCTACAGATATATGCAAGTAAGGATTATAGTTAAGAACTCAAATACAAGTAAATCAGAGGAAGGGTTACTGGCAGCAAAGGAAATAGTGCTTGTAATTTGCATAGGCATTGGAGGATATTTTTATCTACCCATTCATGATAAACTGGGTTTTTTATTAAAATAAAATGGTTGCTTTCTTTTTTTTTTTTGTTTTTTTTTTTTTTTGTTTTTTTTTGTTTTTTTTTTTTGTTTTGTTTTTACGAGACAGGGTTTCTCTGTATTGTTTTGGAGGCTGTTGGTCCAGCCTGGCCTCGAACTCACAGAGATCTGCCTGCCTCTGCCTCCCGAGTGCTGGGATTAAAGGCGTGCGCTTTCTTTTTTTGTCTTCTCATTCTCTATTATTTTAAAATATTCAACACTTCAGTCTGGGTGTGGTAGTGCATACCTTTAATCCTAGCACCTAGGAAGCAAAGGCAGGCAGAAGTCAGATATCAGTGAGTTTGAGGCTAGCCTGGTCTACATTAGTTCTAGTCCTGCCATGGCTACATAGTGTGACTCTGTCTATAAATAAATATTGAACATTTCACAGATTCGCTATGTATTTCATTGGAAGTCAAACTATTTTTTTTTTTTTTTGGTTTTTGGAGACAGGGTTTCTCTGTATTGTCTTGGAAGCTGTCCTGGAACTCGCTTTGTAGACCAGGCCGGCCTTGAACTCACAGAGATCCACCTGCCTCTGCCTCCCGAGTGCTGGGATTAAAGGCATGCGCCACCAACGCCCAGCCTAAATTTTTTTTTCAATTCAAGTAGTCTACCACTGAACTAAATACCCAATGTGCCCCCCTCCCCAAACCTTTTTCCACACTTTGTCACAAGTCACACATAGCCCACAGTGCTCAAACGTGCTGTGTAGCCAAGAATGACCTTGGTCTCTAGATTCTACTACCTCTGCTACCCAAATGTGCGCTTTTGGGATTTATCAGCACACCCCCAATCCTAGCGCTCTAGTTTACATTAAACAAAACACATTTCTTTTTTTTTTTTTTTAAGATTTATTTATTTATTATGAATACAACATCCTGCCTCCATTTATGCCTGCACGCCAGAAGAGGGCACCAGATCTCATTACAGATGGTTGTGAGCCACCATGTGGTTGCTGGGAATTGAACTCAGGACCTCTGGAAGAGTAAGCAGTGCTCTTAACCTCTGAGCCATCTCTCCATCCCAACACATTTCTTTATATTTATTTATTTTGTGTGTGTCTGTATTTGCTAGGGATGTGTATCACAGCAGATCATGGACAGGAGGCTGAAGCAAATTAGTATACATGACACTTTGTCTCAAAAAAATTAGGGCCTCTCGTCCCAGAACGTGGGAGGCCAAGGCAGAACAGTTTTGAGTTTAGACCAGCTTGGACTCTGTCTCATAAAACCAAAAGAGAAGGAAGAAAATTAATTTTGGTACTGTAGAAATGGATTAGTTCAGTTCCTAATATGTGTGTGTATATATGTATGTATGTATGTATGTATGTATGCATGCATGCATGCATGCATGTGGCTCACGGCCACCTGTAATTCCAGTTCTAGGAGCTCCAACACCTTCTGCACATGTATGGGGTGCTCCCACAGCATACCTATGCATTAATTAATTAATTAATTTTTTGGTTTTCAAGTCAGCGTTTTCTCTGTATTTTTTGGAACCTGTCCTGGCACTCAGGAGGCAGAGGCAGGTGAATCTGTGAGTTCCAGACCAGTCTGTCTACAGAGTGAGTTCCAGGACAGGCTCCAAAGACACAGAAACCCTGTCTCGAAAAAACAAAAAACAAACAAACAAAGCAGTATTATTCTGTTTATTGTTTTACGTGCAGGATTTTATTAAACTGTTAATCGTTGGGTGCTTTATGAGATGAAACACTAATGTCCTTTGTTAATATGGTTTGGGGTTATCATCTCTAAACACCGAAAGTGAAAA
Organism: Mesocricetus auratus; assembly: GCF_017639785.1. NCBI lineage: Eukaryota > Metazoa > Chordata > Mammalia > Rodentia > Cricetidae > Mesocricetus > Mesocricetus auratus. Next base: position 61,228,937 of record NW_024429186.1, read on the forward strand.
ATTAATCAACTGCTACTTCTAATTAAACTGTTTCTCCCTTGCAGGTTTTTCCTCAAAGTTTCAGAACTGTTTGATAAAACAAGAGTAAGTATTAACCCTGAAAGAACTACTGCATAGAGCTGGGCGTTGGTAGTGCGCGCCTTTAATCCCAGTACTCGGGAGGCAGAGGCAGGTGGATCTCTGTGAGTTCAAGGCCAGCCTAGTTCCAGGACAGCCTCCAAAGCCACAGAGAAACCCTGTCTCAAAAAACAAAAACAAAAAATGTTCAGAGTGTCAGCTGTGGTGAGTCACACCAGTAATCCTAGCACTCAGAAAACTGAAGCGAGAGCACTTGGGTTTCAAGACAAGACTGGGCCTATATAGCATGACCTTCCCCCCCCCCCAAAAAAAATTTTAAAAAAACAACAACATTTTATTAGGATCAGTGAGGTGGCTCAGGGATTAAAGGCTTTTGTTGTTGTGACCTGAGTTCATCCTTAGAACCCATGTGATGGAAGAAGAGAACCTCCTTCTGAAGGCTGACCTCTGACCTCAGCACTAGCACATGTGTACCCATTTATTTTGCTCCTAGAATGAATGAGAACATTCAGGTTGCTCTGTGAGCATGCTAACACTTGGTGCTTTGCCTGTGCTTTAGCTACTCGGTGAGCATGCCTCTTAAGAAAAACGAACAAACAATTCCAGCACTGATCTCAGGTATTTATTTTTGAGTTGGGGTCTAGATCAAGCTACCCTTGAACTCTATAAAGCCAGATCTCCAGCTCTCAAGTGCTGAAATTACAGGTGTTCACCACCATGCCTGACCTAGATTTATGGACAACAATACAGAGTTACATACACATCACCAAGGTTTCCTGAAAATGAACGATTCTATGTGGTTTATAATTTTTATTCCAGATGTTCATCTGTGTTGTGTCTTTGTATGCATCTCAATTCCTTAAGGCTGACAATTATTTTTTAATATAGCCAATACTAAAAGGAAAAAAAAGAAGGAAGGAAAGATCAGGCAGTGGTGGCGTATGCCTTTAATTCCAGCACTTGGGAGGCAAAGACAGGCAAATCACTTAAATTTGAGACCAGCCTCGTCTACAGAGCAAGTTTCAGAATAGTCAGGGCTACACAGAAACCCTGCCTCAAAATATAGCCAGTAATACTGTTTTTCTCAATGTCACCAAATACAGATTTCCCCATTACCTCCTCCATAACTAAGTAAGTAAGTGACTTTTCGTGGTATAACAAGTCAGGAGACAGGTTAGTTTCATATTTCATTTAGTTGATGTAAAACATTTCTTAGCCGGGCGGTGGTGGCGCATGCCTTTCATCCCAGCACTCAGGAGGCAGAGGCAAGGCGGGTCTCTGTGAGTTCGAGGCTGGGCTGGACCGATAGCTTCCAAAACAATACAGAGAAACCCTGTCTCGTAAAAAAACAAACAAACAAAACAAAACAAAAAAAAACCAAAAAACATCTCTTAGGCCAGATGTGGTGGCATATATATTTAATCCTAGTGCTCAAGCATTCAGAGGCAGCTGGCTCTCTGAGTTCAAGGCCATCCAGGACTAAAACTGAAGGCCAAACCATACCAAACCAAAACAACCTCAAAGAAAAAAAACAAAAAGCATTTTTGAGAAAATGCCTCACTCTGTAGCCCAGGATAGCCTAGAACTCAAGATTCTCCTGTCCTAGCCTTCATGTGCTGGGATTATAGGCGTGTCCATCACATGTGGCTCAGATAATTTGGAGGGATGTTTTATTTTGATTATTGCAGTATGTACATACTAGTGTGTGTGTTAAGTGTATGTGGGTGCACATGCTATGACATATAGAGGTCAAAGGACAATTTTTGTGAGTTGGTCCCCTGCTTTCAGCTTCACATGGGCTTCAGGGATCTTGGCTAACCAGACTGGCCTCGAACTTGGAGATCCGCCTTCTTCTGCCTCCTGAATGCTGGGATTAATGGTGTGCTCCACCACTACCTGGCAAAGAGTTTTTAGCTTCCCTTTCCATTTTGTCTCAAATTCCTTCATCTGTTGATAAGCACCTATCAATTGCCATCGCCATAATAGCTAAGCTAAAAAATGGTAGGAAAGTCAGGTTTCCAAATGTAGAATTTCTCCATAAATTCATTAATGTTATTTGATTTTTCTGTTCACTTCTTGTTGGAATTTTAAAAAGACATCCAGATAAAGCAGAGTGGAAACACATTATGTGTAGCCGTGCATTAAAAATGTTTTTATGTAGAGCCAAATGTGACAGGTGATTTAATGCCGTTTCCCCTTTTCAGAAAATAGAGGCCCGGGTGTCTGCTGATGAGGACCTCAAGCTCTCGGACCTGCTCAAGTACTATCTAAGGGAGTCGCAGGCAGCTAAGGTTTGTTGAGGTTGTGAAGAGCTGATGATGGGCATAGTGGTCTGTATTATCACACTGTGCGTCGTGCTGTGTGATGGCTGGGATCCCAGCGTTTGGTGGAGTGGTCAGGAGAAATGAGGTGAGGCTAGCTGGGGCTCTGCAATGAGACCTGGTCTCAAAAACAAATAAGTGTTATATGAGATTCCCTTCTCAGAGCCAGGCATAGTGTCACACACCTTTCTTTAATCCAGCACTAAGGAGGCAGCTGAGTTCAAGGTCAGCCTGGTCTACAATGAGCTCCAGGATTACACAGAGAAACCCTGTACTAGTTTCTAATTTGGCATGAATAAGTTCTTGGCTGAGGTGAGAACACTATTAAACACAAGTACCTTGTATTTTAAGTGATTCACGTTTCCTACTGTTTATAAAAGACTTAGCAATCAAACAGCAAAGACCCAGAAAAACAAAAACTTTAAAAAGCACTGAGAATACTCTAATTTCCAAACCAATGGTGGTTTGTGAGCTTACATAACATGTACAGGACAGTGGTTTGTAGGGCTGTTGCTGGGATTAACAATGTGCACCACAGCTGGGGGTGGGGAGGACCTTGACTCCCAGCTGCATTTGGAATTCCGGACTAAGTGCCAGTGTGGATGTTGTGCTTTGCAGGACCTCCTCTATAGAAGGTCGAGGGCACTGGTGGACTATGAAAATGCCAATAAGGCACTGGACAAAGCGAGAGCAAAAAACAAAGATGTCCTCCAGGCTGAAACTTCCCAGCAGCTGTGCTGCCAGAAGTTTGAAAGAATATCTGAATCCGCAAAACAAGGTACTGTTAACGCCTTTCAGTGCAAAGTGTGCTTTGTGATGGCGTTACTCTAATTTTTCTGTTTTGTTTACAGAACTCATAGATTTTAAGACGAGAAGAGTGGCCGCTTTCAGAAAAAATTTGGTGGAACTTGCAGAACTAGAACTAAAGCATGCAAAGGTAGTGTCATTATATTGAATTATTTAAATTTTAAATTGAGTCAGTTATAAAGTAGACACTGATCCTTTGACCAACATCCTACAGGAGGAATGACACAGCTGTCCTTGGTTTATTCGGATGTTTTCTTTTATGTGTGTGTGTATGAATGTGCATGTGTGTGTGGACACCTGTGGAGGCAGAGGACACCTTTGCAGTTCTGCTTCTCCCTTGTATAAGTTTCCAGCTTGAACTCGGGGTTCAGGCGTATGCAGTGAGTGCTTTTCTTTGATTGGCCATCCTACTGTCCCTGACTTGGGGTTGTTTTCAGTACTAGAATTGCGTGTGGGTTCTGTGCGTGCTGGCCAGCACTGTGTCTGAGTTGCACTCCCACTGACAGAGTGGGAGTTAGGTGGCTTGTTTGCTGTTGTTTTTTTTTCAAGGGTTATTTATTTATTGCATATACACTGTTCTGCCTACATGCCAGAAGAAGGCACCACATTGAATTGTAGATGGTTGTGAGCCACCACGTGGTTGCTGGGAATTGAACTCACGACCCCTGGAAGCGCAGTCAGTGCTCTTACCCTCTAAGCCATCTCTCCAGCCCCCTTGTTTGCTGCTGTTGAAGCAGCCCCTCACCTTCCAGACTGGGCTAGAGCTCATTAGGTAGACCAGGCTGACCTGAATTCAGAGATCTTCCTGTCTCAGCCTCTACTTGGGAGGTTGTTCTGTGACCTCCGAACATGTCAAGACATACACACATGCATGCATACGTGCACAAAATAATGCTAAAAAAAATACTGCCTGGTGTTTGCCAGTTGTGGTAGTGCATGACTGTAGGACACACTGAAGAGGCGGAGGTAGGGTCCCAAGTTCAAGGCCAGCCTGGGCTACACCTTTGGGACTGGAGAGATGATAATGATAAGATTACTTGCTGTTCTTCAGAGGACTCTAGTTTGGTTCCCAGTACCCACAAGTAGCTCATAGCCATCCTAGCTTTGCAACTAGGAAATACTACAACATACTTTTTTTAGCCTAAATAAGCACTTGGATGTATGTGATGTATATATACACCACACACACACACACACACACACACACACACACACACACAAATAAAAACAACCTTTTTTTGTTTCCTTGCTTTGTTTTGTTTTGGTTTTTTTGTTTTGGTTTGTTTTGTTTTTTTGAGCCAGGGTTTCTTTGTATAGCCTTGGCTGTCCTGGAGCTAGCTCTTTTTAAAAAACAAAACTTTCAGATGTGTGGCACATGCCTTTAATCCAAGCAGAGGCACGTAGCCCTGAACCCCTGTCTCCTCCTGCTTTGTATTTCTCTCTCTACCCAGCCATAGGCCTTCCTGTCTCCACCTCCTTAGTGCTGGGATTAAAGGCGTGTCACTCCGAGTGCTAGGATCAACTTTGTGTGAGTTTGGTTTCTCTTTTAGACAGATTCAATCTTGTGTAGCCCAGGGTGACCTTGAACTCACAGAAATCTATCTCCCGAGTGCTGGGATTAATGGTGTGTACCACCACTGCCTGGCCTCTATGGGTAACTAGTGTGGCTAGCTTTGCACTTCAAGCTAGCTTTATTTGTTAGATCATAAGCAAAATATCACCACAGAGAGGCAGGAGGATCTCTGTGTGTTTGAGGCTAACTTGGTCTCACTCTGTAGACATCCTTACCTGAATTTACCAAATAACTCAGGCTCCAAACTCCTAATAGCGTTCTTGTTTACTTGCTGGAATGACACAAGCATACCACCATACTCCATATGTTATTTTCTTTGTTAAGGTCTGACTTCCAATTTAAGTATGTAGTCAAAAATGGCCTCAAACTCTCAATCCGCCAGCCTCAACTTCCCAAGTGTTGCGATTATAGGTGTAATCTACCACAACGAACTGACAGATTAAAGTCAATCAATCTGTTTGTCTGTGTCTCTATCTCTCCCTCCCTCTTGCTCTTTTTTTTTTTTGAAGATTTATTTATTTATTACATATACACCAGATTGAATTGTAGATGGCTGTGAGCCACCATGTGGTTGCTGGGAATTGAACTCAAGACCTCTGGAAGAGCAGTCAGTGCTCTTAACCTCTGAGCCATCTCTCCAGCCCCCCCTCTTGTTCTTTTACAGACACGGTCTCTATCATGTAGCTTTGACAGTATAGTAACCCAGCACTCCAGTGCACATCTGTAACCCGGCACTCCCAGTACACATCTGTAACCCGGCACTCCTACTGTACATCTGTAACCCGGCACTCCTAATGCACATCTGTAACCCAGCACTCCTAATGTGTTAAGAGAATCTTTTTCTTTTGCTAGCCGCTTTGGTTTATCCCCCGCCAGTCACCTGGGCTCTGCCGCGCCAGCCTGGTTCTAGATCCGCATGAGTCCCAAATAAACACACAGGAGGCTATATTCATTATGAAGCTGTTGGCCTTGCTTGTCCCTTACTGGCTAGCTCTGCCTTAAGTAATTACCCCATAATTGTTAATCTAAGTATATTTCTTACCAGAGAATAGTTCCCGGCTTCCTACCCCTATGGCGTCACATGTCGACTCTCTTGTCTTTCTCCTTCCCAGAGTTCTCCTGGACTCCTAGTCCCTCCTATCTAGGTTTCCTATAGGCTCAACAGTACTTTATTGACAAATGCACAGGACTTCCCCCAACACTAATGCACATCTGTAACCCGGCACTCCCAGTACACATCTGTAACCCAGCACTCCTAATGCACATCTGTAACCCGGCACTCCTACAACAAGATGAGAGGAGACACAGACTGTAGGAGGCTGTGGGTCATCTAGACTGTGGTGTGCAGCACAAGGCAGGAAGAAGGCAGGAAGTGAGGACTTTGACCTCCACATGAGGGGAGGGCCTTGGCTCCCCTCTTTCTCACACACAGACACAGTAAATCATTTTTAAGTTAAGAAAGACAGGAGACAAGTCTCGTGCACGTGTGTATTCCTACACACATACACAGTATGCAACAGATTTTTTTTTTTTTTTTTTGGTTTTTCGAGACAGGGTTTCTCTGTAGCTTTGGAGGCTGTCCTGGAACTCAGTTTGTAGACCAGGCTGGCCTCGAACTCGCGCAACAGATATTTTTAAAATTTAAAAATGGAGGGCTGGAGAGATGGCTCAGAGGTTAAGAGCACTGACTGCTCTTCCAGAGGTCATGAGTTCAATTCCCAGCAACCACATGGTGGCTCACAACCATCCACAATGAGATCTGGTGCCCTCTTCTGGAGTGCAGACATACATGGAGGCAGGATGTTGTATTCATAATAAGTAAATAAATCTTTAAAAAAAATTTTTAAAAATGGAGAAGATGGCGATGGAGAGAAGGCTTAGTGGTTAAAACCACTTAATATGCTGGGCATGGTGGCCAAGACCTTTGATCCCAGCACCCTGGAAGAAAAAGCAGGTGGATCTTCGTAAGTTTCAGGCTAACCTGGCCTGCAAAGCTAGTTCCAGGACAGCCAAGGACACACGAAGAAACCCTGTTTCAAAAAAAAGGGGGGGGGGCAAGACACTTGGATTGAGTTCCCAGTGTCCACGGGAGGATGACAGTTCTGGGATATCCAATGTCCTTTCTAGTGGTGCACAGGTAACACAAAGACAGGCAAAGTACTCATACATATAACAATTTTAAAAAGTCTTTGTGTGTGTGTGTAAAAACTATATTTATATGCATCTCTAAAATGGATTTGCTTTCTTTGAGGTGGAGGTCTTTCTTTTTTCCTTATTTACACGGTTTCTTTTGTGTAACAGTACTGGCTGGCCTGGAACTCACAGAGATCCTTCTGTCTCTGCCTCCCGAGTGCTGGGATTAAAGGCGTGCAATAGCACTGCGAGGCTAGGGAGAATCTCTTAGTTGGTTTTATAATGAAGAGACACCGTGATCACTTGTAAAGGAAAACGTTTAACGAGGGCTGGTTTATAGAGGTTTATGGAGTCCATTATCAGCATGGTGGAAGCATGGTGGCCTGCAGGCAGCCCTGGTGCTGGAGAGGCAGCTGACAGCCCTACATCGGATCTCCAAGCAGTAGAGAGAGGCTTTGAGCCTGGCTTGGGCTTTGAAACTCCAACAAGACCGCACCTCCGAATGCCACTCCCTAAGCATTCAGATAGGAGTCTAGGAGGCCATTCATCAAACCCTCCACAGCTGGGTATGTGGGAGTTGAGACAGGGTTCTGACTGTCCTAGAACTCACAAAGATCCAACTGTGTCTGCCTCCAAATGATTTGACCTTTAGTCAAATGTTCTACAAATGACTAACTGCATGTGAATGCCATAGAATTTTTGTGTGTGATGTTTACACTTTTAAAAATATTAGCTTAATGGCAGGGCACACAATCAGAAACCAAATTTACCAGTTATATGGGACACAGAAACCATTATTCAACCCTTGTCAAACCATGTCAAGGCTGTAGAGAGATGATGGTTGGACTGTTGAGCCCTGGCTGCTCTTGCAGAGGACCCAGGAGGTTCCTCATTCCCAACCCCCACTCGGCTCAAACTGTCAATAAAGTCAGACTATCTGAGCCATTAATAACTGGTCTATGTAGAAATGTATTTGGTGAACGAACTGGTACTTTGTATCTTTAAACAGTGACAGTCTGTGACAGAAATGCTTCTAGAGCTCTGACGACAGAATACGATTTCTTTCTTTCATCCTTTCTTTCCCAGTTGCTTGGTGAAGCCTCTGACGGCAGCGGGCACACACGTGGTGCCCAGACACACATGCAGCCAAACACGCACACACATCGTGCAACAGTGGGAATATTTGCAAACGATGACTCTTGAGCTATTGGGACCAAAGAAGTTGATGGTTGATTTTTGTTTCCTCCCTCTAGGGCAACCTCCAGCTGCTGCAGAACTGTCTTGCGGTTTTAAATGGAGACACATAGACCACACCTCCGCCTTCTGTTGACAAGGGCTGCCTTCAAATCCCGTTTGTTTTCTCGATGACGTCCGGCATCTAAGCTCACTGGGAACAGAAACAGCTGCACCGTGCGGAGCCTCGGCTCTTCTGAGAGACAGTGGAGTCGCGGGGCTCACTGGCCACGGGGCGCGGTCGCCACCCCACACTTGACCTTCCAAGAAGCCCAAAGTTCAACTCTCTTTTCTTTAAGTAGCCTGTCTTAACTGCGTTTATTTCCTACGTAGCGATCTTGTGGCTGCCGGCCTTATTTACCCATGAATCACTTGTCCAGTTTTAACATTCTCAGAGTCCGTTGTTAACACATGATAAAGGTTGCCTTTCTGGATTTTTTTTTTTTTAAGCATCCTGTGCCCTTCGTTCTTCCATGTATCCGTGTAAAACATCTTAATGAGACTTTGAATTAATGAACATAGAGTTCGGGTCAGTTTCTGTGAGCTTTATATTTGATCTCTGAAGAAAAGCAGACGCATTACATGTTTGCCTTAAACTCGTGGACTAAACCAATATTGTAAAACGCCCAGCGATACCGGCGGCGTTTTAACTCCGTGCTCCTTGTATCGCTCTGGCATTGGGGTAGCGGTAATAAATCTACTCCGGTATTATGCTTTACAGTGCAGGTTTTTTGTTTTTGTTTTGTTTTCCTCCCCAACTGAACTGAGTTCACCGAATGCTTTACCGTAGGGCGACCCGGTCTTCTGGGTGCACTACACAGAAGGCGCAGCTGGCCAGAGGCAGACGACTACCGTTTCCGAAACGGACGTGGGAGCATCGTAGTTCCCTGGACCCTGTCCCTAGCTCAGCCGGTTGGGCGCCAGCCATCTGTCAACCGAGCCCCTCCGTGGTCGCCACGGCAACCCTGGCAGCGTACTGACTGGCACAGAGGGAAAGCCTCCTGCCAGAAGGCAGAACTCTTGAGTGTGGGGAGGGAAGTGCATTCCCCGGGACAAAAGTCGGTGTGCAGATGGTCCCGCGTCACACACTCCCCGGCTCTCCGAAGGGAGCTGACGTGATCTGCATTCCCAGAATAAAGTTAGGTTGAACGGACTTCGCCTCTGTCTCTCTCCGAGTCCTCTTCTGTTTGATAACCACGGGGATTCGGGCTGGCCACCCCTGGACCGGGTTCCTGGTTTGTTTACGGTTTCCCGCCCCGTCCGAAGGTCGCCCACCCAGGCTTTCCCAGCGCATGTGTCCCCGGCCGTCCTCGGCGTGCCGGTCGTGTCCCCTCCGACTGACACGCTTCCCCGTGCTGTTCAGAGTCGGTTTTCCTGCCGGTGGCCGAGAGGCCCTTTCCGTCCTTGGGGTATGCCACCTCCGGTGACACAAAGGCACCCACAGGTGTCCACCAGTGGGTGAGTGCAGCACCGACAGCCCCTGCTCCCGGACTCGGTCCAGCCTCACCAGCTGCCCGTGTGACCTCAATCGGGTTCGGGCAAGATTCTCGTGACTTCTGCCTCAGTTCTCTGCTGTAAAGGACACGCAGACCTACCTCACAGGGGTGTTGTGAGGATTAATAAATGTTGGTACCACGCTTTGGAAATGCGAAGGAGCTGTGTAAATGCCGAGGGGCGGTGGAGGGCCAATGCCAAGCTGTACGATGGGTCTCTTCTACGTGGGTTAGTGTGTTGTTAGCAAAATTGTCCCTTCCGGAGGGGAAAGAGGTGGGGTACTTTTACTTACTGTTTGGGGATGCTTTTATCTAACCGCCGTCTGTGTCCCACACGTGTGCAGCACTGGAGAAGGGGGGCATCAGATCCCCCGAACTGGAGCCTCCTTGTGGGTACTGGGAAAGGAGCCCGGGTCTCAGTGAAGAGCAAGTCAGGGTGCATCACAGATGTGAGCCACCATGTGGGTGCTGGGAATTGAACTCGGGACCTCTGGAAGAGCAGCCAGTGCTCTTAACCTCTGAGCCATCTCTCCAGCCCCCTGCAATGGTGTATCTTAATTGGGCATGTTAATTAGGTGAACCAAAGGGAGCTTTTGATGGCTGGACCTCAGAAGTCAGGCTCTGGAGGAGGAAGTAAGGGAATAGACCTTGGCTACTTTTAGGAATGTAACCTAACAGTTTTCCACAAGGCAGAGGGAGCCAGGCGCAGGTCAAGGCCTGCCAGAGGTACATGCTTGAGCGAGATAGTGTCCTTTGACTACCTACCTCTGCCTCTAAGCAGAAAACAGCATGTTTTCCCTACCGCTTTAAAACAGCTTTTGGGGGCTGGAGAGACGGCTTGGCCGTTAAGAACACTTGCTGCTCTTGCAGAGGACCTGGGTTTATTCCAGCACTCACACAGCAGCTCACATCCATCTGTAATTCCAGTCCAAGGGTTCTGATACCCTCTTCTGGCCTCTGTAGGCACTGAACACATACAATGCACAGACATATGTGCAAGCAAAGCATCAGTAAACACAGTAAAAATAAAGAGGGAAAGCCTGTCAATGGTGTGCACACATACACAGAGAAACTCTGTCTTGAAAGAACAAACTAAACTAAAATAAAAACTAAAGGGGAAAACAACTTGGATCCCGGAAAAAAATAATTATTTCTAGAACAATTCTTTTTTTTTTTCTAGAACAATTCTTAAATGTGTCTTTAAACTTAGGAAGACAAAAATGTTGCTGGGAACTTGATGGTTAATGTTTAAGTTTTTGAGGCAGGTCCTTACATGGCCTGGGCTGGCCTCAGACTAGCTATGTGACTAAGGCTGACCTCTGACTCCTGGTCCTCCTGCCTCTGCCTCCCAGGCCTGGGAAGGCAGGTGTGCACCACCAGGCCAGTCCTGCATTTGTGGAGGAGGGGTTTGATTTCCAAGTAGAGCAGTGGGGAGGAGGACTTGGAGCAGACGCTCTCCCTGCTAGAAGCTGTCTGTTTTAGGGGGAAAATAGGTAGATACTCTGGACCCGAACGGTCGGTCACTCCGCAGACCCCACAAGACGACTCAGAGCTGAGAGAGGGCCGGGCTAGCCTGGGATGAAGGGAGTAAGAATGGAAGAGGAAGGAAAATGGAAAGAAGGAGATCGCTCCTTCAATGTCTGCCAATGGTCTGGGGTCCTGCAGAGGGGGTGACAGACAGGGCGAGCACAGGACGGCTCGGCGGAAGGAAGCTGCTGACAGTGGGCGACAGCCACGCCTAATGCCCTGCGAGGACTCCCCCGGCCTACGAGGGTTAGGAGGAAATCGACTCCCCGCCGCCATCGGTGTTCAGAATCAGGACAGGCAGCAGGTCCCGCCGATTCTCTGGCATCGATTTTGCAGCTGTTAGGATTACCGGGGCGAGCCACTGCAGTGAGTGTAGTCACGGTTTCTGCTCGAGGCTTGCAGCGAGCTTGCACACGAAAGGAGAGCAGTTGGCTGGGCCGAGGGGGCAGCTCGACCCGCAGATAAGACTCGCTTGCCTGGCACGCACAAAGCCCCGAGAGTGTGACCCCGGTAGTGGACGCTGGCACACGAGCTAGTGTCGTCAGGGAGGAGGGAACCTTAGTGGAGAAGCTGCCTCCAAAAGACCGGTCAGGAGGCTGGAAAGCCTGAAGGTCATTGTCGTGATCAGTGGTGAGTGAGGAAGGCCACTGTGGGCGCTGCCCCACTCCCCGGCAGCTGGTCCCGGGTCCTGTGAGAAAGCCTGGCACGCACAAAGCCCCGAGAGTGTGACCCCGGTAGAGGACGCGGGCACAGAGCCGGGATCAGACCTTCAGGCTCGTCCTAGGCTATGTAGTGCTTTCGAGACGGGTCGGGATGGGAGGGACGGGGGCGGGGCGTATGCAGATGAGGCGGCGCGCGATGGCTGCCGGTCCCGCGGGGCTCGGAGGGGCGCGTGTCGCGCGTGCTCGCCGTGACACGGAGCGCCATGTCGGTGAGGGGCGACGAGCGCGTGCGGGGCGTGGAGGTCGGGCGCGGCGAGGCGGCGTCGCGAGTGCGGTGACCGTGCGTTATAAGGGCGCCGTGTGTGAGGGAGAGCGCGCGCGGGGCGTGAGCAACTCATACTTACCTGGCAGGGGAGATACCATGATCACGAAGGTGGTTTTCCCAGGGCGAGGCTTATCCATTGCACTCCGGATGTGCTGACCCCTGCGATTTCCCCAAATGCGGGAAACTCGACTGCATAATTTGTGGTAGTGGGGGACTGCGTTCGCGCTCTCCCCTGGTAATGCCGGGTCTCAAAAATAAGAATTACCACTTTGTTTAACTCCCAGCGTAGCTTGAAGCTATAGCGTTCACTTCCTCCAAGGTTTCACTAGTGTTTCGCCTATGTCATCTGCTGTATGCGTAGCAGATTTTGCTTACTTGTAGTAGGTTTTTTTCCCTTTCTATTCTCCTACCCTTCTGGAGTCTTTTTCCGCTAGAGTCAAGGGTCTCGCCCTTCTCACCTCCTTTTTCAAGCACCAGCTCCCACGCTGCCCATCCAAACACCCTGCTCTGGGGCCCTGGAGGATCGGGCCGCCCCAGAGAGAAGAGGCAGGGCGTTTCTTGGTAGATTTCTGGCCCATTGGACAGAGTTCGTTGGAGGACGAAGACGCAGGCATATAGGGTTGAGTGAGGGCTTTTTTGTTTCCATAGTAAAACTCTATCTAGTAGAGTCATTTTTGCTTTCTGGAGGTATTTGGATCTTGAAGAAATCATTGATTAAAACAGTGATTATTGTTCTGTGATTTATAGTGTTTTCCAAAAGGCCTTTGGATGACGTTAGTCACAGTATGGTTCTTTCAAATCCAGGGCATCTTGCATTATTCAATACTGCTAACAATACATGGTTAGAGCTACAGTTGCAAGGATGTGACGTTTTCCCTCACGAAACATAGATTAGACCCGCGGTAAGAGTAACTTGTTCTACTCGTAAAAAAAAAAAAAAAAAGAAATCAAAACAAAAACGCAAGCAACTTTGGTGTAACAGTCAATCAATCAATCAATCAATACGCTTCTGCACAGCTGTTCGGCGTTCAGTCCCTCAGGCTGCACCTCCCTCCGCCCTGCTCCCAGCCCTGATTACACCCTGGAGTGCAGCTCTTCCCAAGTAACTCACAACGCCACCGCTGTTGTGTCATCCTCGCTGTTGTAATTCACGGTCCTCGCTGTTGTAATTCGCGGAGCTTCTGTTCGGGCCTTTCTAATAATAGACTTAAAATCCAGCTCCTCGAGTCGGATGACTGCCACCCAGCCTTGCAGTTCCTGCCCCGGAAGACCTCTCCTCAGGCTGGCTCTTCCCTCACGATGTACACAGACACAAGTGTCTAAGCCCGCGTGAGGATGCTCCCGTCGGCAGAGCGCTTGCGTGACGTGCGTGACCCTCAATCTCACACTGCACACGGCTCCAAAACTTCCCAGCCACGAGGGTCGCTAGCAGTGAGCTCTAGGCCATCCCGGGCCACTGATTGACAAGACTCCCGTCTCAAATTCCCTCCCAAACCCGGTAGAAACAATTCCAGGAAAGGGAGTCAGTGCTCTTCGAAGGTTCCCGGCTTGGTGCCGTGGCCGTCGCTCCTTCAAAGATGCAGTGGAGCCTGGCGACCCGGGACTGGCTGAGCACCCTTAAACCGCGCACGCTCTCTCCAGTCCTTTGCGGCCGCGGCACCTTTATTCTTGGGGCGCTCAGGCCTCTGGGTCAGAGATCTCTTTGAGTCAAGCCTCTAGTGTCCGTTTTTGCAAAACCAAAACAGTTCTAGGGTCTGGAATCTCTGTGCCAGCATGGTCGTCTCTGGGAGGGTCCTCTCTTCTAGGTGCCAGAGAACTTGGTATCCTCAGCTTTTGTTTTGTTTTGCTTTATTAATTTAACTATTTTATTTGCATTGGTATGGAGGTGTCAGATCCCCTGAAACCAGAATTACAGACAGCTGTGAGCTGCCATGTGGGTGCTGGGAATTGAACCTGGGTCCTCTGTTAGAGCCGCCAGGGCTCTTAACCTCTGAGCCAACTCTCCAGCCCGGTATCCTCAGCTTTATCACTCGGTCAACCCACAGTTGGGGCGTTGCATTTTAGGCTCCAGACCATGCCTGTATCTCTCTCTGTCTCTCTCTGTCTCTGTCTCTTTCTCTCTGTCTGTCTCTCTCCCCTCTCTCTCAATCTGTCTGTCTGTCTGTCTGTCTCTCTCTCTGTCTCACACACACACACACACACACACACACACACACACACACACACACACACACACACACACACTTCACGTATGAGGCTGGAAAGATGGCTCAACAGTTAAGCACACTGACTCCTTGTCCAGAGCCGGGTTCGACTCCCAGCACCCCCATGGCAACTCACAATAGTGGAGAACTCCAGTTCTGAGGGATCTGAGGGATCTGACACCCTCTTCTGGTCTCCACCGGGCACTGAACACATGGGATACACTGACACACACAGGTAAAACACTCATAAAATTAAAATTACTCCCTCCCCACCCCTCTCCCTTTTGTTTGTTTTTCCAAACAAGGGTTCTCATGTGTTGCCCTGGCTGTCCTGGAATTTGCACTGTAGACCCTGCTGGCCTCAAACTCACAGAGATCCGCCTGCCTCTGCTTCCCGAGTGTTGGGATTAAAGGCGTGTGCCACCAACGCCCGGTTTGACATGGGGACTCCTTATTGATGAAAGCTTGGCCTTAGCTTAGGCTTGTCTCATTAGCTCTTGCCTGGAGAGTCACCAAGTTCCTCTGCAACACTGGGGCATCCATCTTTATCCTACAGGCCTAGAATATCTGACAGACTTCTCTGTGAAGCAGGAATTTTGAAAGACTTGCTTGCCTTATCTTGGAAAAGTTCAACAGTCTTTTTCCTTTGTGCCCTTCTTGTCCAGTCGGTGTAGGGTAAAAGCGCCAGCAAAAGAAGCCAATTCCTGAGCATGAAATCTAGCATGATGGCCCTGAACCCAGAGCCAGTGAAAGAACCACTTTAGCCCCGAACCTATAACCTAACAAGCATACCCTGACTCTGAAACCTCAGCCAAAGAAACACACTTTGGCCCTGGAACTAGAGCCAGTGAAAGAAACATGCCCTGGGCCAAAACTAGAGGAGAAAAAAAGCCAGTGAAAGAAACACAGTTTGGCCCTGGAACCAGAGTCAGCTCTCCTCGGACCAGCTGAACTAACCAATGACTGAGCAGGAAAAACAACCAATCCTGAGCAGAAAGACTTCTCCCTGGAAATATCTATCCGGAAGAAGCCCTATAGACGCAGTCCCCTTGGCCTGCTCAGTTGCTGGCTGTCCTTTCCCGCCCTGGCAGAGAAAACCACTCTCCTGGATCCTCCTTCCCAAATAAATCTCTTCCTCAAAAGGGTCTTGGGTGAAGATCTTCATTCCCCAGTGCAGAAAAGAAGAACCTTTTGAGGATTCAAAACTCCAGATCAACCCTTCCCCCAGCCTTTGCTCCTAGAGACAATGCTGTCTACAACAGGCCTAGGGCCAAAACTGAACACAAGGGCGCTCCAAACCCCCATAGCCTCCTAGGTACTTGGATCCTGGGGACTTTTGACCACAAAAGAAACTGCCCTGTAGTCTCCAGGAAATTCAATTCTGAAAAATATTGGTACAGTAGCCCACCTGCAAGCCACAGAAAGCGCTGAATGTTTCCTCCCAGTACCAACCTGTGAGATAAATGGTCACACAGGTACTATATGCCAAAAGCATGGCTTTGAAAAACCTCTTCATTGTTGCCCAAATGTCAACCAATCAGAAACCAACCCATACCTACCGATGTAATCCTGTAACTTTTGTCTTTAAAACCTAGCTGTAGACAGAGACCTTCACCTCTTCTGGAGGCTGCTGTGTTAGCTTGTTAGACAGAGTCCGTCTCGCAGAAGGATAGAATAATCAATAAACCTTGTGCATTCGCATTGGTGGTCTGTGTCCCTGGTCTCTTTGGGGATCCTTGGGCACAACACCTTTCTGAGATGTCCCTTAGGGGGACTGAGCAGCAAAAGCCTTGCTGAAACCTTGGGAAGGGAGGGGGGTTGAGTAAGGCTAAGCAGAAAAAAAAGGTGGATTCAATAATCTGCCCTTCCATCCTATCATTTCTGTTTTTTGTTTGTTTGTTTTCTGTTTTTGCAGACAGGGTTTCTCTGTATTGTTTTGGAGGCTGTCCTGGAACTCGTTCTATAGACCAGGCTGGCCTCGAACTCACAGAGATCTGCCTGCCTCTGTTTCATGAATCTAATCTACTTTGTTCAGTTTATTTTCCTGACCATTATCAATAACAACTTGTTACCAACTACCCTAAATGATGACAAATATCCACCAAAAAACAAAAACCACCCACCACACATCTTGGGAATGTGGACATCATGTTCTCTGGATTGCTTCCTGTTGTCCTGGGGTGGGGGCGATGCCACCACCATGGGACCCTGAAAAAATTGAGATAATGACCAAGACCTGGGAGATCAGCTGTATCCTTTGCTGCCAGTCTCTGTGTGATGGGAAAGTTTCGGCTGGTGTCCTGCATGAGAGTCTGGACCATCTCAGCTGGCCGCCTTGAAACTGTCCTGAGCAGTTTGTAGTCTAAAGATGATCTGTGGGCGGTGTTTGTCAGCTTAGAGGCTGGCCTTATGACGCGAACACAGCCTCAGGTTACTGAGGGGAGGAAATCCACAACAGAGTTTCACTTGAATAATATATTTATTCGCACATTGCATGTCTCACATGTACTATATTTCTAACCAATCAGCATAAGCAAAAGAATCATCTAACAGATAAGCAAAAGGATGCTAGAGGCCATGGTAAAATATACCATGGCCAGATGAGTGTGATGTGGGTATCTCTGCGTTCAGGTTTGGGTTTTGCTTCTTGTTCCTCTTGATCTGCTTGCACAGCAAGTGTGGTGGCCAGCTGGGCACCAGGGCCCCGGCTCAGTGCTCCGTCTTGATCTGGTATGGGGTCGCTCGGTTGGTCGGTGGAGGAGAGTCTGCTTCTCGGCTCGGACAGAGTCTCACTCACAGAGTGGCACTGTGCTCTGTTCTGGTGTAGACCTTTGTGGATTTTATCCGTTTCCTCTGAGCTTTCCTCTATGCTTAGCTATCAGCCACATAACACACACCAAGCTCATCTGTCCCTCCAGGCTATTTACGACCTTGTTTGCACAGTCTGTTTACATGCTTCTTACACCTTACCACAGTGCAGGTGGAATCCTGGTTGTGGGGACCCATCATCCCTTTGGAGACTTAAGGGTTGCTGTTAGAAATGGTCATGGTTTATTGTAGAAAATGTAAACATTTTAAATGTCATATACAGCAAATCTCAGAGAGGCTGAAGGACCACAGCTTGTTAGGTACATCTGGGGTACACAAACTTAATTCCTAGTTACCTGATAGAGACTCAAGCCTGAAATCATGTACAGGAAGGCAGATGAAGCCTTTTGCTAGAACTAGTTAGTACTCTATATGATCATTAATAACGTGACAGAAAATTTGATCTTATAAATGTTGAGATAATATTTTACCTTAACCTCCAAGCCATCTTTCCAGCCTCGGGGTACTTTGAAAAGCTGAGTTCAGCTCTACTGTCAACTATTCTGGGATGTTGAGATTTCAAGTATTTTGTGAGAAACCACAGCCCAGTGTCCGTGACATGCTGGCTTCAAGTTAGAAGCACAGGCGCAATTTTTTTGTCTTTCACTGCGGTAGCCAGGTAAGGGTGAACAAGTGTGGTTTAGAGGCACGACCCGGGCCACACAGCACGGGGGGGGGGGGACGCTGCAGGTCGAAAGCCCGATCCCAGGCTTCTTGGTTTAGCATTTTTATTTATTTAAGTCGTTGGTGCTGAGGACTGATCTCACATGCTAGGCATGGCCTCTCTCACCAAGTTATATAATGAAGTCCCTGCCCAAGCCTTAGTTTTGTTTGTCGTTGTTCTGAGACAGGGTCTCACTGTGGAGCTCTGGCTGGCCTAGAACTTCCAGAGCTCACCACACACCAGCCCTCAAGCATTAGTGTTTCTGTTTTGTTTGAGGCAGGGCCTCGCTGTGTAGCTCTGGCTGTCCCGGAACTCACTATGTAGACCAGCCGAGCCTCCAACTCACAGAGATGCAACTGCCTCTGCCTCCGGAGCCCTGGACCACTGGGGTTAATGGCGTGAGCCACCTTGTCCGTCACAAGTCCCAGTTTATTCTGTTTGTTTTTTATTAAAATCCAAGAGCAGGCTGCACTCTTGTTTCTGCCCTTCACAAGTTCACTTGTGGCGCTGCCCCCCTCCCCGGCGGCTGGTCCCGGGTCCTGTGAGAAAGCCTGGCACGCACAAAGCCCCGAGAGTGTGACCCCGGTAGAGGACGCGGGCACAGAGCCGGGATCAGACCTTCAGGCTCGTCCTAGGCTACGTAGGGCTTTCGGGGCGGGTCGTGATGGGAGGGATGTGGGGCGGGGCGTATGCAGATGAGGCGGCGCGGTGGCTGCCGGTCTCCCGGGGCTCGGAGGGGCCCGTGTCGCGCGTGCTCGCCGTGACACGGAGCGCCATGTCGGTGAGGGGCGACGAGCGCGTGCGGGGCGTGGAGGTCGGGCGCGGCGAGGCGGCGTCGCGAGTGCGGTGACCGTGCGTTATAAGGGCGCCGTGTGTGAGGGAGAGCGCGCGCGGGGCGTGAGCAACTCATACTTACCTGGCAGGGGAGATACCATGATCACGAAGGTGGTTTTCCCAGGGCGAGGCTTATCCATTGCACTCCGGATGTGCTGACCCCTGCGATTTCCCCAAATGCGGGAAACTCGACTGCATAATTTGTGGTAGTGGGGGACTGCGTTCGCGCTCTCCCCTGGCAACGTCTGTCTGAAAAATGAGATTATGCTCGTGCTTTTTCTTCTCTGTAATATTGCGGATATTTTAAAGGTTCTCTGTACAGCTTCTATGTGTTGCTGTAGTAGGGCCTGTGTCTGCTTTTCACGCCCTGTGCTGTCTGAGCTCCGCACTCACTGTAATCCCGCCTCGATTTTTCATGAGCAGTGACTGTTTGTTGTAACCCATATTTCCGCCCTCTGAACACTTATCTTTGTCTCTGTTCCTTGCTTTCTTCTTTCTGTTGCTTTCCAGCCCTGTAAGTTAGATCTGTAAACCAGTTAGTTATCTTAGGGTTTCTGCAGTGACAAACCACGGTGATCCTGGGAGGAAAGAGTTTGTACTTGAACCCGGCTGTAGGCGGGAGTTTGGCTCCGCGGAGGAGGGCTGCGAACCGTGTACTGACTGGTCTGTTCAGTCTACTTGTATCTCTCGGACCCTAAGACCCCACAGCCCACGGGTGCGGTGCGTTGGGCTGTCCCAATCGCAACGGGCTGCAATCTCCCCCTCAGTGACTAGTTAAGAAAAGGCCTTAAAGTCGGTGGTGGTGGTGAATGCCTTTAATCCGGGCACTCGGGATAAACCCAGCAAAACAACAACCGCCATGTCCAGAAGTAACTTGTGGAGGAGAGGATGCAGTTCCGTATCACAAGTCCATCATCATCACTGAAGAGGTCAGGGTGGGAACTCAAGGCCACGAAAGACGCTGCTTCCTGGCCTGCTTGCTCCTCGTGGCGTGCTCACTCTGCTTTCTTATGGGCGTCCAGGACCGCCAGCCCGGGGTGGCACCGCCCACATCCACCACTGAAAGAAAATGCCCTTCCAGCTGCCCTGCCTATCGCGTTTGGAGGCAGTTTCTCAACTGAGGTTCCCTCCTGGCCACTTTAATCCCAGCAGCACTCAGGCAGTGCAGGATCTGTGAGTTCACCGCTGGCCCGGTTTACAGACTAGACTTATGTCAGCTTCATACAAGCCACAGTCACTGGAAGGGGGCGGGGAGTTCAATATAAGGTTATTTTGGTTATTTTCCTTTTTTTTTGGTTTTGTTTTGTTTTGTTTGGGTTTTCGAGACAGGGTTTCTCTGGAGCTTTGGAGGCTGCCTGTGCCTCCCGAGTGCTGGGATTAAAGGCGTGCGCCACCAACGCCCGGCTTATATTCCTTTTTTTTTTTTTTTTAAATTTGTTTATCCATCAAGCATACAGTGTTCATTAGAGATGGTTGTGAGCCACCATGTGGAGGCTGGGAATTGAACTCAGGTCCTCTCAGCAGCCAGTGCTCTTAACTTCCCAGCCATCTCTCCAGCCCTATTTTCTTTTTTCTTTTCATGAGACTGTTTCTCTGTACAACAGCCCTGGCTTTTCTTGTCCCTCGCTTCTTCCTTCCCTTTCTCTGTATAGCTGTTCTGGAATTCACTCTGTAGACCAGGTTGGTCTAGAATGAAGAGATCGGCCTCCCTCGGCCTCCTGATGCTGGGAAGTGTGTGCCACTGCCGTCCAAGGAGTTTTGTAGAATAGAAACCCTGAGACAGGCATCATTCATTGTGAACTTCATTAGGATTGTCTGCAGGTTGTGTCCTTTTGTTGTGCTGAATGCTCGTGCTGTCAAACTGCCTTTTCTAAATACCCGGAGATGTGTTTTTCTCAGCTTGTCAGATAAGCGCTTCTCTCCAGCACGTTGATGTAGTTAGTGGTCAAAATGCTGAGAATCTAGCCGATCGAACCTCACCCACCCAACATTCAGGGAACCCAGAAGAGGGGGGAGTCAGTCAGAAACGGGCCGGAAAAAGTGTAAGAACTGTCGGTGGGTCCGGCGCTGGCGGCTCACGGCTTCAATCCCTGCACTCAGGACGCGGAGGGCACAGGAAGAGCAGGACAAATTCTGAAGCTACGAAAACACTGCCAATAAACCAAACAAAACTAAGGTCTCTGTGTCACTCTACCACACCACCAGAAACCAGGTCCAGTGCTAGAAACGCAAGAAGCAATCAGTAAATAAAACAGTAAAGAAACAGTTCTTAGAAAGTCTATTTCTCAACAGCCAATACCAGGGGAGAGCGCGAACGCAGTCCCCCACTACCACAAATTATGCAGTCGAGTTTCCCGCATTTGGGGAAATCGCAGGGGTCAGCACATCCGGAGTGCAATGGATAAGCCTCGCCCTGGGAAAACCACCTTCGTGATCATGGTATCTCCCCTGCCAGGTAAGTATGAGTTGCTCACGCCCCGCGCGCGCTCTCCCTCACACACGGTGCCCTTACAACGCACGGTCACCGCACTCGCGACACCGCCTCGCCGCGCCCGACCTCTACGCCCCGCACGCGCTCCTCGTCCCTCACCGACATCGCGCTCCGTGTCACGGCGAGCACGCGCGACACGGGCCCCTCCGAGCCCCGCGGGACCGGCAGCCATCGCGCGCCGCCTCATCTGCATACGCCCCGCCCTCGGCCCGGTGTCACAGGCCCCGCTCTGCCCAGTGCGTGCCCAACGCTAGGACGCAGACAGAAGGGCCCAGGCCCCGAGCTGCAGGGCACTCCGCGGACGGCCAGCCTCCCCTCCCGACCCACCGATCGCTCTTCGTTTCCATTCAGCTGCTGCTGGGTGTGGTGGCCGCACACCTTTAACCTCCGCATTCCAGAGGCTGGGGCAGGGCAGAGGGAGACAGACAGGGGACCTCTTTGAAATCCAGTGTCTCGAGGTCTAGGCCAGCCAGCACCACATAACGAGATCGATCCTGTTGTCAGAGGAAAAACAAAAGAAATCCAGTTGCTTTTCTCCTATCAACCACCGTCCTGAGGTTGAGGCTGAGGGCTTACAACCTGGGAGAAGCGGCGACCCTGCCAGCTCAGCAGAAGGACGGGAACACCTGCCCGACAGGAGACCCAGCGTTCGGCCACTTAGAGTAAAGCAGAAAAGGCCAGTAAGAGATACTGGTTACGTAGTGATTTCCTTTAATCACCAGAAATACCAGGCCAAGGAAAGCTGTGCATCAAGCCTCCCTCTTTCTCCTTCAGTCTGCCTGTGGCCACGCCCAAGGTTCCTCTGACCACTGTTACAAGATTTCTGCTGGTCTGTTGTTCAGCTGAAAAGAAGTTTCCAATCTGCTGTTTGGAATGGATCAGTGAGCTTTGGAGAAAGAGAGAGAGAGAGAGAGAGAGAGAGAGAGAGAGAGAGAGAGAGAGAGACAGAGACAGAGACAGAGACAGAGAGACAGAGAGACAGAGAGACAGAGAGACAGAGAGAGAGAGAGAGAGAGAGAGAGAGAGAGAGAGAGAGAGAGATGATTCCAGCAGCAGTATTTTGCACTACCCAGAAGTCCAGGGCCCTTGTCGGTGAGAATGTCCCCTTGTCGGTGAGATTGTCCTCTTGGGATTCTGCTCCATCTGGAGACTCGTTGGACAGTGCTGATAGCTGTGAACCCACTTTTAGCCTTTTAATTATCATGATCACCCATTCATAAAGACATTATAAATTTAAAATGTTTCATGGCCTTTAAATTTTCTGTAAAACTCCAAAATTTTATTTTAAAGAAGTTTAAAATATCTCAACTATGCGCTCCTGAAATACCAAAGTAAAACACCTTTTTCCATTTTGAGATTAGAGATACAGGGAACAACCATAATATACACAAGGCAAAACCAAACTCCAAAACAGTGCAAACAATTCAGTGATCAGTATCTGAGATTCCTCGTGGACTTTTCCAAGGGACCTGGGTCACCTCTGGTCCCATCCTCTGCAGCATGCCTATCCTACTTTCTAGATTCCATCGGGTTCCATGACCCCTTCCTGTCTTTAAAACCAATACAGTTTAAGTTATAATAACTGTAGGGAAAAGGGGCCAGCCAAAGAAACACACCCTGAGCAGAGCCAAAGAAACACACTTTGGCCCTGCAACCAGAACCAAAAAAATGTACCCTGACCCTGAAACCACTGCCAAAGAAACACACTTTGTCCCTGGAATCAGAGTCAGTGAAAGAAATGCACCCTGGCCCTAAAATTGGAGCCAAAAGGCTAAAAAGGACCAGAGAAAGAAACATACCTTGGCCCTAAACCAGAGCCAAATCTGACCCTAACCCTGTGCAGAAAACTAACCAATCCCTGAGCAGGAGATATAAACTCAGGGATTGAAATCTGACCAATCTCCACCATGGAAAACTCTGTCCCATAGAAAGCCCTATGTAAATCCCGTGTCTTTTCAGCTTGTGGCTGTTCATGGTGCCCAGCTGTTCTCTGCCACTTTGGCAGAGGCAGCCACCCTCCTGGATT
Source organism: Mesocricetus auratus (assembly GCF_017639785.1). Classification (NCBI taxonomy): domain Eukaryota; kingdom Metazoa; phylum Chordata; class Mammalia; order Rodentia; family Cricetidae; genus Mesocricetus; species Mesocricetus auratus. The sequence continues at coordinate 61,252,176 of NW_024429186.1, forward strand.
CTTCCTTTGCAATAAATCTCTTGAATGAGGTTCGGGTGAGACCTTTCGCCAGAGCAGAGATGACCCTGGATGGAGCAGAGCAGAGCAGGACTGTAACACTTTTCTCTGGGGTAAACCTTCCCCTGGCTAACTGAAGTTGTTACACCTGGGGGGGGGGATGGAGCTGAACTGTAACAACCTCATCAGGAAACCCTCTCCTGCAGGAGCAGAGCTGATACACTAGGGAAGCCTTTCCCTGAAGCAGGGTTGTAAGCTGCTATGCTTACCTGTGCTATTCCTTGGCTCCCGAGTGCCAGAATACCTTTCCATCCGAGCTGTGACACTCAGTATTCTTTAGCTCCTGAGTGCCATAATCCATCCCTGTCTATCCCATCTGATCCATTGAAATGCTTACAATAACTGTACCTAAGTGGTCCATGAAACAAAAATGCCTCTAGTTTCCAAGCCCCTCGCCAAGGATAGATGGTTCCTGAGATACTGGAAGCTATCCTTCATGGAAGATAACAAGACACATTTTTCATTGCCCCCTCCAACAAGTTTTTTTGACCCATCTGCACCAGATGTGCTTGATCCCAGGTGGGCAGGAGGTTCACAGGCAGGAAAACTGTCAGGATTTGTTTAGACCTTATTGGACCTGATGGGAAAGGCAATGAATTATGGATTTTCCTTCTTAAGCCACTGCAAACTGTGATTTTGGGTCATTTCTCAGGAACCTGGGTATGGACCTGGCCAGAGCCCAGCCAACTAGCCAGTATTTAATTAAAGTTTGCTTCAAATGTGGCTTTCAACTGTGATAATGGTCCTATTCTTTTTTAAAATTTATTTAATTTAGAAATATTCTTATTTTATATATCAATCCCAGTTCCCTCTCCCTCTCATCCTCCCATGCCCCGCACCCCCCAATTCCACCCCCATCCACTCCCAGGAAAGATGAGGCCTTCCATGGGGGATCATCAAAGTCTGTCACATCATTTGGGGAAGGGTCTTGGCCCTCCTCCATGTATCTGGGCTGAGAGAGTATCCCTACATGGGGAATGAGCCCCCAAAGTCCATTCATGCACTAAGGACAAACACTGGTTCCACTGTCAGAGGTCTCAAAGACTGCCCAGGCCTCCTAACGGCACCCACATTCAGAGGGTTTGGTTCAGTCCAATGCTGGTTCCCCAGCTTTATGACTGGGATCTGTGTGCTCTTTCTAGGTCAGGCCAACTGTTTCTATGGGTTTCTCTATCACAGTCTTGACCCCTTTGTTCATCCCTCCTCCCTCTTTACAACTGGATTCCAGGAGTTCAGCTCAGTGCTTAGCTGTGGGTGTCTGCTTCTGCTTCCATCAGCTACTACATGAAGGCTCTAGGATGGCATATAAGGTAGTCATCAATCTCATTATAGGGGAAGGGCATTTAAAGTAACCTCTCCACTATTGCTTAGATTATTAGTTGGGGTCATCTGGACATTTCCCTAGTGCCAGATTTGGCAAGATTGCCATTTTTACTATGTTGATCTTACCTATCCAAGAGCATGGGAGATTTTTCCACTTTCTGGTATCCTCTTTAATTTCTTTCTTTAAAGGCTCAAAGTTCTTGCTATACAGCTCTTTCACTTGTTTGGTTAACATTACCCCAAGATATTTTATGTTGTTTGTGGCAATTGTAAAGGGTGATGTTTCTCTGATTTCTTTCTTAGTCCATTTATTGTCTATGTATAGTAAGGCTACTGACTTTTTTTTTTTAGTTAATCTTGCATCCTGCTACTTTGGTGAAGGTGTTTATCAGCTGTAGGTGTTGAAATCATCTGACAATCATTTTCTGGTTATTTTCCCCGGGCACAGCCTATTGGTAATTTTTTCGGCTCCTTTCTAAGCCTTCAACGGCTTTTTGCCACTCAGACTCTGGTCCCTTTTTTTTTGGGGTAGTTTTTCTGCCCTGGCTAGACTCTCAGGCTATCGAGTTCTGAAGAGTTCATCTCACCATTTTCTTTCCTTTAGACCTGGCTCATGGGTAACAAACCGACAAAGGAAATTAATGCCTTAAGTCATCCAGACTCACTTATCTCAGTATATTTTACGGGACCTCTCTAGACACTGCCAGTGATCCGGTCGATGGAAGGAGTTACCTTATGTTCAAGCTTTCTCTAGCTCGCTACTAAACATTCTCTTCAATATTCTTTCTTCCTCTAAATCTCATTCTTCTAGCTTTAAAAGCTAAACCTGCAAAACTCCCGCCAGTCACAGAGGCTTCCCGCCACTTCCCATCGTGACTAAACCTGTCTCAGGGCGGGAACCACCTTCCACCTGGAAGTGTCCTATTTTGTCTCTCCTGTTCATTCAGCTTTAAATGACAAATTTCTTTCTCTCTCTCTCTCTTTTTTTTTTTTTTTTTTTGGTTTTTCGAGACAGGGTTTCTCTGTATTGTTTTGGAGACTGTCCTGGAACTCGCTCTGTAGATCAGGCTGGCCTCGAACTCACAGAGATCTGCCTGCCTCTGCCTGCCGAGTGCTGTGATTAAAGGCGTGCACCACCAACGCCCGGCCAAATTTCTTTTTTCTATCCATCTTTGCTTCTACTGTATTTCTTCTCCATATAGATGCCAGCAACTTACAATGGCCTGGCTTGGGTTAGTGTCTGTTCAGGATACTCTAAGGAATGTGCCTATGGAGGCCGCCATCTTGGCGATCTTAACCATGTGGCCTAGCTTGGAAACATGGTTACGGAGGCCGCGATGTTTACTGCTAACAGATACAATTCGTTTACTTTTTGTCTCTTTTGCGCTTTTATTTTTGTCTCTAATTACATCTTTCACTGGCCCTGTTGTGCATGGCTTGTTTATGGAATACTGTGCCTTTCCAGGGTCCCCTGTTCTATCTGCAGTGAATCTTCCTTCTCATCACTGACTGTCTCTTTAACTCTGTTTGCTACAAGTGTGGGTCAAGCACTTTTACACAATCTGTTTAATGTATCTATATATGTATGTGTAAGAAACAAGGTAACTGCCGGGTGGTGGTGGCGCACGCCTTTAATCCCAGCACTCGGGAGGCAGAGGCAGGCGGATCTCTGTGAGTTGAGGCCGGGCTGGACTGACAGCCTCGAAAACAATACAGAGAAACCCTGTCTCGTAAAAACAAAAAAACAAAACAAACAAACAAAAAAAGAAACAAGGTAACTTTAATTCAACTATACTAAATATCAAATATTTCTAAATTGTTACATCTTTTAAGTGATGATAAACATTTAAAGTTATAAGGGCCTATTTCAAATTAACAAGGTATTTATAACACCCAGTCCTTCCTATAAGCTGTTTACAAAAGTAAAAATTCTATTATTTCTATTCTCTAGCCACCTATGCACTTAAGGCAAGTCACTAGAGATAAATTTTGTCTACTAAAATATACTAAACAGACAAATAGTCCTCAATGCTCAGAGATCTAGAGAACATGGCATTTAAATGTTTTATTTAAAAGCGTTTTATAACAGAGAGACAGGCCAGCTGCTGGCACCACCCCATTTCCTCCAGGAAGTCTGGTGGACACTGAAGAAACTCCGCCCACAAAAGTGACAATGCTGGCCACTAAGCAACCCTGCCCTTCACCTCAACTGCTTCAAAGGACTCTTCAGGCCATGAACAAGAGACATTGGAATTGACTTTCTCCCCATAGCTCGGGTCAACGGTAGGAAAGCCTTCCTAAAAAGTCCCCAATCCACAGGTCTCACTGTCAGCAAAAGGCAGGTGTTCTTGTAGCCTCTGACTTCAACAACTGTGGAGGACCTTGGGGGTCCATGCAGTCAGCTACTAAGTCTCTCACTCTCCAGTCTCAGGTGAAATCTTATCTTTCTCAAGAACTCTGATGCTTTTGATGGCTGGTAGCTTTGCCAGCTTAAAGTAACAGACAAGGCAAAGCTCTGTCATAAAACAGATTTCAGGGACAGGCATTCTAAGGTTTAGCTATGTAAGATGGTAATGTAATAAAGTGAGTTGAGACATTAAAAAATAATAAAGTATGTTCCAGGTTTCTCTTTCTTTTTTTTTTGGTTTTTCGAGACAGGGTTTCTCTGTATTGTTTTGGAGGCTGTCCTGGAACTAGCTCTGTAGACCAGGCTGGCCTGGAACTCACAGAGATCCGCCTGCCTTTACCTCCCGAGTGCTGGGATTAAAGGCGTGCGCCACCAACGCCTGGCCCAGGTTTCTCTTTCATTATACTACTTTTCATAGTCTTTTTTTTTTTTTTTGGGTTTTTCGAGACAGGGTTTCTCTGTGGTTTTAGAGGCTGTCCTGGAACTCACTTTGTAGACCAGGCTGGTCTCGAACTCACAGAGATCCGCCTGCCTCTGCCTCCCGAGTGCTGGGATTAAAGGCGTGCGCCACCAACGCCCGGCATACTTTTCATAGTCTTAACATCAGTCAATAAAGTTCTGATCAGCTACTAATCTAACTCCAACCGAGTGCTAAACAACTATACCACTATATGATCATAACTACAATCTCAAAATTAAGGTGCTTTTCATTGTGCTAAAAATATCTGTTTTAAAATGTTAATGTTTTCAGCCACGTCATTTCTAACATAAATATACTGCTGATATGTCTAATATTTATGTTTTCACAAACTCAAAGGATTCTTTTAGGTTCCAGAAAGCCAAATTGGACCCATCCAAACAGGTCAGATTCACTCCAGATATTATTCAACCTCTCCCTGGTCCTGGGACTCCCTTCCCTCATCTTGGGACCCCTGGGGAACCCCTCCCTCATTTTACAATCTTCCCCTCAAATACCAGTACCTAAGAAAGAAAAAAAATTTTTTTGGTTTTACAAGACAGGGTTTCTCTGTATTGTTTTGGAGGCTATCGGTCCAGCCCGGCCTCGAGCTCACAGAGATCTGCCTGCCTCTGCCTCCCAGTGCTGGGATTAAAGGCATGTGCTACCACTGCCCAGCTAAGAAAGAAAATTTTAAACCTAACTTTGTCTTCTACTCTGCTAACATCTTGTCAGATATACAGAGATGCCAGAGTTCCAGACAGTCAGGACTACAATGGAACAACCAGCTACCCCGGATGTGGCAACACCCCAGCTCTCTCAGGTTTCCCCAAAGATGGTCGACGCCCCTAGGTCAGCAGGAAGCATGCTTAACAACTCAACGTCCTTATTCCCAAACCTGCCACATCTAACACCCGCACCTCTTTTTAATCATAAATAAAGGTGGGAATGAAAGGTTCACATTACGCTGGCCTGCCCTGTTTCCTGGCAGGATGCGCTCAGGCAGCACTCTGGCCAGCCCAGAGTTCTGTAAGAAACACGCAGGTGCAAAGGACCCCTTTAAAGGACTGACCCCTGCCCGCTAACGTTTTCTTTTACTTGTCTTCCTCTCCATTTCATCTTCTCTCCTACTCTCTTCTCTCTGTCTCTCATCTCTCTCTCAGCTCTGCACGGGTTGGTTACCTCTCACCCCCCTTTCCTTCCCTGTCCACCAGTAAAATTCCACGTGGGATCGTTGAGTCACAGTTTGCGGCATCTCATTACTGGATAAACCTAGACATTTTAACATCAGGTGTTCCCTGATAGATTTTTTTCAGGTCAGTTATGTAAACTATCATATCATCTGCAAATACTGAAAGTTTGACTTCTTCCTTTCCAATTTGTATCCCCCTCGATCTCCTTTTGTTGTCTTGTTGCTCTAGCTAGAACTTCCAAGTTCAATATTGAAGAGGTATGGAGAGAGTGGACAGCCTTGTCTTGTTCCTCATTTTAGAGGAATTACATTTCTTCTCCATTTAGTTTTAAGTTGGCTGTTGGTTTGCTGTATATAGCCTTTATCATGTTTAGGTATGTTTCTGTTATCCCAGATCTCTCCAAGACCTTTATCATGAAGGGGTGTTGGATTTTGTCAAAGGCTTTTTCAGCATCTAATGAGATGATCATGTGGTTTTTCTTTCTCAGTTTGTTTATGTGGTGGATTACATTGATGGATTTTTGTATGTTGAACCATCCCTGCATCCCTGGAATGAGGCCTACTTAATGGATGATTTTTCTGATGTGTTCTTGGATTCGATCTGCCAGTATTTTATTGAGTATTTTTGCATCAATGTTCATAAGGGAGATTGGTGTGTAGCTCTCTTTCTTAGCTGTGTCTGTGTGGTTTGGGTACCAAGGCTCATAAAAAGAGTTTGGCAATGACCCATAGAACACTTTGAGGAGTACTGGTATTAGCTGTTCTTTGAATTTCTGGTAGAAATCTACACTGAAGCCATCTAGGCCTGGGCTTTTTTTGGTTTAGAGACTTTTGATGACTTCTATTTCTTTAGGGGATATAGGTCTATTTAAATTGCTTGTCTGTTCTTGACTTAGTTTTGGTAACTGATATTTATCCAGAAAATTGTCCATTTCCTTTAGAGTTTCAAATTTTGTGGAGTACAGGTTTTCGAAGTATGACCTGATGTGATTCTCTGAATTTCCTCTGTATCCATTGCTATGTCCCCTTTTTCATTTCTGATTTTGTTAATTTGCATGTTCTCTTACTGCCTTTTTGTTAGTTTGGATAAAGGTTTGTCTATCTTGTTGATTTTCTTGAAGAACCAACTCTGTTTCATTGATTCTTTGTATAATTTTGTTTCTAATTTATTGATTTCAGCCCTCAATTTTATTATTTCCTGGCATCTACTCCTCCTGGGTGAGTTTGCTTCTTTTTGTTCTAGAGCTTTCAGTTGTGCTGTTAAGTCTCTAGTGTGACTATTCTCCAGTTTCTTCATGTGGGCACTCAGTGCTATGAACTTTCCTCTCAGCACTGCTTTCAAAGTGTCCCATAAGTTTGGGTATTTTGTGTCTTCATTCTCACTGAATTCTAGGAAGTCTTTAATTTCTTTCTTTAGTTCTTCCTTGACCAAGAGTGATGCAATTGAGCATTGTTCAATTTCCATGAGTTTGTAGGTTTTCTGTAATTTGCGTTGTTGTTGAATTCTAACTTTAAGGCATGGTGATCCTATACAGGAAGGCATTTCAGTTTTTTTGTATCTGTTGAGGCTTGCTTTGTTGCTGAGTATGTGGTTGATTTTAGGGAAGGTTCCGTATGGCACTGAGAAGAAGGTACATTCTTTTGTGTTTGGATGGAATGTTCTATAAATGTATGTTAAACCCAATTGGGTCATTACTTCCGTTAGTTCCTTTGCTTCTTTGTTAAGTTTCTGTCTGGGAGTTCTGTCTGGTAGTTCTGGTGAGAGTGGACTGTTGAAGTATCCCACTATAAGCATGCGTGGAGTTTTATGTGTGTTTTTGAGTTTAATAATGTTTATTTTACGAATGTGGGTGCCTTTGTATTTGGTGCATAGATGTTCAGAATCGAGACTTCATCTTTATGGACTTTTCCTGTGATGACTATGAAACGCCCTTCTTCATCTCTTTTGATTGATTTTAGTTTAAAGTCTAATTTGTTAGATATTAAAATTGCTACCCTAGCTTGTTTCTTGGGGTCCATTTGATTGGAAAGTGTTTTCCCAACTCTTTACTCTGAGGTAACATCTGTATTTGAAGTTGAGGTGTGCTTCTTGTATGCAGCAGAAGGATGGATTCTGTCTTCATATCCATTCTTTTAGTCTTGTGTCTTTTTATAGGCGAGTTAAGACCATTGATTCTTGTATATTTTGGACTTGGTGGTGGTGGTGGTATTGTGTATGGATTTTCCCCCTTTTTCTTTTAGTAAAGTAGGATTATCTATAGCCTATGTTTTTGTGGCTGTAGTTAACCTCCTTGAGTTGGAGTTTTCCTTCCAATACTTTCTGTAGGGCTGGATTTGTGGATATGTATTGTTCAAATCTGGTTTTGTCATGGAATATTGTGTTTTCTCATCAATAGTGATTGAAAACTTTGCTGGGTACAGTAGTCTGGGCTGGTATCCATAGTCCCTTGGCGTTTGCAGAACATATATCCAGGACCATCTGGCTTTCAGAGGTTCCATGGAGAAGTCAGGTGTAATTCTGATAGGTCAGCCTTTATATGTTACTTGGTGTTTTTCCTTTGCTGCTCCTAATATTCTTTCTTTATTCTGTATGTTTGATGTTTTTATTATGTGGTGAGGGGACTTTTTCTTGTGGTCCACTATTTGATGTTCTGTAGGCTTCTTGTACTTTCATTGGCATGTCTTTCTTTAAGGTTGGGAAAGTTTTCTTCTATGATTTTGTTGAGTATGTTTTCTGCCCCTCTGAGGTGGGTTTCTTCACCTTCTTCTATACTATTATTCTTAGGTTTGCCCTTTTCAGTGTTCCATATTTCCTGGGTATATTGTGTTAGGGAGTTGTTGGATTTAAGATTTTCTTTGGTTGATGAATCCATTTCCACTAGTGAATCTTCAATGCCTGAGATTCTCTTTTCTATCTCTTATATTCCGTTGGTTATGCTTACATCTGTAGTTCCTGACCATTTACCCAGCTTTTCTATTTCCATTATTTATTTATTTATTTAATTATTATGTATTTATTGTGTATACAGTCGTCTGCTTGCATGCCAGCAGAGGGCACCAGATCTCATTCAAGGTGGTTATGAGCCACCATGTGATTGCTGGGAATTGAACTCAGGATCTCTGGAAGAACAGTCAGTGCTCTTAACCGCTAAGCCATCTCTCCAGCCCTCTATTTCCATTCTTTACTGTATCTATTTCACCTTTCAAATCTTGAACTATTTGAATTGTTTCATTCAATTGGCTTTCCTTTTTTTTTTTTTTGATTTTACAAGACAGGGTTTCTCTGTATTGTTTTGGAGGCTGTCGGTCCAGCCTGGCCTCGAACTCACAGAGATCCGCCTGCCTCTGCCTGGAGAGTGCTGGGATTAAAGGCGTGCGCCACCACCGCCCGGCTGTAACTATTCATTTTAAGAAAGATACATTTGGCTTCTACTTCGGGAAAACACCAAATGGCAGATGATGCCGGTGCAGCAGGAGGGCCCAGCGGACCCGGGGCCCGGGATTAGGAGGCCGCAGCGGCTTCCGAGGAGGCTTCCGCAGTGGTCTCCAGCTGCGGTTGTGGTCGAGGCCATGGCTGTGGTCGAGGACGCAGGGCTCATGGAGGTAAAGCCGAAGACAAGGAGTGGATCCCGGTCACCAAGCTGGGCCGCCTGGTTAAGGACATGAAGATCAAGTCCCTGGAGGAGATCTACCTGTTCTCCCTGTCCATTAAGGAATCCGAGATTATTGTTTTTTTTTTTTTTCTGGGCGCATCTCTAAAGGATGAGGTTCTAAAAATCATGCCAGTACGGAAGCAGACTCGGGCTGGCCAGCAGTCCAGGTTCAAGGCTTTTGTGGCTATTGGGGACTACAAAGGTGATGTTGAACAAGATTGGCAAGCCCACACTGTTCCATGCAAGGTGACGGGCCGCTGTGGTTGTGTTGGTACCTCTCATCCCTGTCCCCAGAGGCACTGTCATCGTCTCTGCTCCTGTGCCCAGGAAACTACTGATGATGGCCGGTATTAATGACTGCTACACGTCAGCCAGGGGCTGCACTGCCACCCTGGGTAACTTTGCCAAGGCCACCTTTGATGCCAACTCCAAGACCTACAGCTATCTGACCCCCGACCTCTGGAAAGAGACTGTGTTCACCAAGTCTCCTTATCAGGAATTCACGGACCATATTGTGAAAGCCCCCACCAGAGTCTCTGTTCAGAGGACCCAGGCTCCAGCTGTGGCCACCACATAAGGGTTTTCATACAAGAAAAATAAAGTGAATTAAGTCTGTTAGAAAAGAAAAGAAAGGCCGGGCGTTGGTGGCGCACACCTTTAATCCCAGCACACAGGAGGCAGAGGCAGGTGGATCTCTGTGAGTTCGAGGCCAGCCTGGTCTACAAAGCGAGTTCCAGGACAGCCTCCGAGACAATACAGAGAAACCCTGTCTCGAAAAAACCAAAAAAGAAAAAAGAAAAAAAAAGAAAGATACATTTGAGTAAGATAAGACAGGGCATGAGGTTGCAGGGCTACAGGGTCACAGGGTCTGTCAGCTATTCCCTGGGCCCGGGGGATCTTAACAACTGGCAGGGGACCTTTATGACCAGCAATTAGCAAAGGAATGTTAACAGGAGTGGTGGACAGTTACCTCCCCTTCTCTGAGCACAAGGGGCTCAGGAGCCAGCCAGGGCACTCCTGATTTAAGGAGTTAAATTTTCCTTTTCCATTACAAGTTCCCTTTCTCTGTATAGATTTAGGTCCCAAGTTTTTAAACTTTTATTAGTTTTAATTTTTGGTCCTTCAGTCTTTCCCTCCATTTCTTGTTTATTTCTTACATTTTAAAAAGAATTTTCTCATTTCCTCTTTGAGGGACTCCATCATCTTCATAAAGTTGTTTCTAAGGTCATTCTCTTCTGCTTCATCTGCGTCGGGATGTTCGAGTCTTGCTGATGTAGAGTTCCTAGACTCTGGTGGTGTCATATTGGTCTTTCTGTTGTTGAATGTGTTCTTATACTGCGGTCTTCCCATCTCTTCTTCCAGTGGGTGCAGGTGGGATCTCTCCCTCTCCTCTCCAAGTGGGTGGATGCAGGCTAAGACTGCTGTGTCAACAGACTCTAGATGGCTTGGCCTGCTGGAGCAGGTCTACTCCAGGAAGCTCCAAGAAGGGGACAGGGAGGATGGGCCTGAGCAGGGCCCACACTCCCCTCCCCCGGCAGGTGGAGGTGGCCTAGGATCATGGTCTTATTCTTGATCGGTGGGATTGACATCAGTCCATTTGAGAGATCCCAACTCAACATTTTTAGACCCTAGTGACTGGCCCATCACAGAGTGACTTGCCCTTCTGCCCTCTCCTGAGAAACCGGAGACCTCAAGATAAACCTAAAAGATAACCCTCCCTTATCCAGGAACTAGCTCACCACATTCCTGCTCAATGTTTAACTGTACAATGCCTAAAGAATGCTTGCTTGAGCTAACCTTCCTGTTAAGACATAAGCTAACGTTTAACTTCTCATCCTTTATGATGTTTGCCTAACTCCCCAATTCGGTTTCTCCCTTTAAAAAACCCCCAACTACAATTACTTGGGGTCAAATTCCTCTGCCCCTGCGAGGGTCATGAGCTCAGCCCCAGTGCACTGGTTCCCCGAATAAACCTCGTGTGCTTGCAGCAAGAATGGTCTCTCTTGAATTGTTGGGGCGTCGGCTTGTCCCGAGACTTGAGTGAGGGTCTCTCCACTCTGGGGGTCTTTCACATTCAGCCTCTGTTAGATGAAGATTGATCAAGGCAACAGGGAAATGAGAGGAAGAGCTTCACAGGAGTAAAACTGTCCATTTTCCCCCTTCCTTCCTTTCTCCCTTTATTTTTGAGGTGGGGTCTGTCTATGTAGTCCTGGCTATCCAGGAAGGGCTTCAAGGCTGGGTAGGTCCAGGTTCATTCTCATTTTATGCTCTACTGTGGTGCCTGCACCACCACCAAGTCCGAGGTGGTGGGAAATGAAAGACACGACATCCAAGCATTCGTGCTAAGAGAATGTGTCTGCCACCTTTATTACCAGGAGAATGCATGCGCCTGTCTGTGTGTCTGTGTGTCTGTGTGTCTGTGTGTGTGTGTGTGTGTGTGTGTGTGTGTGTGTGTGTGTGCACCCCCTCTGAATGTATGTGTATCTGCCTGCATGTCTGCTGTAAGGAGCGAGCAGCCTTATATACAGGCTGACAGCACAGGGAGAAACCCCAGGTGTAAGAGCTCATCCTCGTGCTAGACATTGATGACAGGTGGGCAAGGCCGGGGCGCTAAGCCAGGACTAGAGAGCAAGATGCACCTGTGGCTATCACCTGACAAGCAGCGCGCAGAGATGGCTGGGGGCTGGGACCCAACACTCTGCCACCACAAGGTGGGCCAGGCAAGGAAACGATGTTAATAAAAGCATATCGGAAGTCAGCAGGTTGTTAAGGGCAACGACCTTGACATCTGTTTCAGAGCGGTCTCAGCTATTTTTCCAGGTCACTGTTTCAGATAGCAAGGGAAGTCATGCTTGGCAAAAGGACAGAACAAGCCATGCTTGAAGGAAATCACTACGTAACCAGTATCTCTTACTGGCCTTTTCTGCTTTACTCTAAGTGGCTGAACGCTGGGTCTCCTGTCGGGCAGGTGTTCCCGTCCTTCTGCTGAGCTGGCAGGGTCGCCGCTTCTCCCAGGTTGTAAGTCCTCAGCCTCAACCTCAGGACGGTGGTTGATAGGAGAAAAGCAACTGGATTTCTTTTGTTTTTCCTCTGACAACAGGATCGATCTCGTTATGTGTTGCTGGCTGGCCTAGACCTCCAGACATTGGATTTCTGTCTACATGTATGTCCACAGGCCAGAAGACCAGATCTCATTACAGATGGTTGTAAGCCACCATGTGGTTGCTGGGAATTGAACTCAGGACCTCTGGAAGAGCAGCTAGTACTTTTAACCTCTGAGCCATCTCTCCAGCCCGAGACATTGGATTTCAAAGAGGTCCCCTGTCTGTCTCCCTCTGCCCTGGCCCAGCCTCTGGAATGCGGAGGTTAAAGGTGTGCGGCCACCACACCCAGCAGCAGCTGAATGGAAACGAAGAGCGATCGGTGGGTCGGGAGGGGAGGCTGGCCGTCCGCGGAGTGCCCTGCAGCTCGGGGCCAGGAACCGTCTGGCTGCGTCCCAACGTTGGGCACGCACTGGGCGGAGGCTGAGAGCGGGGCCTGTGACACCGGGCAGAGGGCGGGGCGTATGCAGATGAGACGGCGCGCGATGGCTGCCGGTCCCGCGGGGCTCGGAGGGGCGCGTGTCGCGCGTGCTCGCCGTGACACGGAGCGCCATGTCGGTGAGGGGCGACGAGCGCGTGGGGGCGTGGAGGTCGGGCGCGGCGAGGCGGCGTCGCGAGTGCGGTGACCGTGCGTTGAAAGGGCGCCGTGTGTGAGGGAGAGCGCGCGCGGGGCGTGAGCAACTCATACTTACCTGGCAGGGGAGATACCATGATCACGAAGGTGGTTTTCCCAGGGCGAGGCTTATCCATTGCACTCCGGATGTGCTGACCCCTGCGATTTCCCCAAATGCGGGAAACTCGACTGCATAATTTGTGGTAGTGGGGGACTGCGTTCGCGCTCTCCCCTGATATTAGTGGTTGAAAAGCAGGTTTTCCTAAATCTCGTCTTTTTTGCGAAGAGCTTTTCCTCCCTTTCTGTTTGTGTTTATTGGTTGTCTCTTATGTACCCAAGACTGCATTGTCTTTGGAACCTGGATTTCTGATGGTAGAATAACTCACATTTTCGGTTTTTTTTTTGTCTATAGTTTTGTGGTATGTCCTGCCACTTACGCTGCTCTATCTGCCTGTGTGTCTTCCTCTGGGTCCTGAGTGCAGGGTTAGAGCCGTGGTCCTCCATCAACAGTTCTTACACTTCTTCCGGCCCGTTTCTGACTTCCCCCATCTTCTGAATTCCCTGAACGTTGGGTGGGTGAGGTTGGTGTAAACCCTTCATCTACATTGACGCTCAGCTCTTTAGTCTCAGCATTTTGATCACTAACTACATCAACGTGCTGGAGAGAAGCAAGCGCTTATCTGACAAGTTGAGAAAAACACATCTCCGGACATGAAGATAAGTATTTAGAAGGCAGTTTGACAGCATGACGACAGCATAACCATTCAGCACAACAAAAGGACAATGGGAGGGGAGTCACACGACCTGCAGACAGTCCTAATGAAATACACAATAAATGATGCCTGTCTCAGGGTTTCTATTCTACAAAACTCCTTGGGCGGCAGTGGCCCACACGTCCCAGCATTCAGGAGGCCGAGGGAGGCAGATCTCTTTATTCTAGACCAACCTGGTCTACAGAGTGAATTCCAGAACAGCTATACAGAGAAAGGGAAGGAAGAAGGTAGGGATAAGAAAAGCCAGGGCTGTTGTACAGAGAAACAGTCTCAAGAAAAGAAAAAAAATAGGGCTGGAGAGATGGCTCGGAAGTTAAGAAGGCTGCTCTTTCAGAAGTCCTGAGTTCAATTCCCAGCATCCACATGGTGGCTCACAACCATCTCTAATGAACACTGTATACTTGATGAATAAACAAATTAAAAAAATAACCAAAACAACCTTACAGTCAGGTCTTATATTGAAGTTCCCGCTGTAAGCATTTCGGGATGGGTCGGGACAGGATGGAACAGGAGTGGGTCAGGTATCCTGGCACTCGGGAGTCACAGAATACTGAGTGTTACACAGCTCAGGTGGAAAGGTATCCTGGAGCTCGGGAGCCAAGGACCACCACAGGTTGCAGTAAGCTTGGCAGCTTACAGCCTTGCCTCAGAGAAAGGCTTCTCCGGTGTTATCAGCTCCGCTCCGGCAGGACAGGGTCTTCCAGCTGGGGATGTTCGCCTAGTGTAGCAGTTTTGCTAGGCAGGAGGTTTCTAGGGTGAAGTTGCTACAGTTCAGCTCTGCTCCTGGAGAGCGGAGAGTGGGGAGCCGGGAGCAGAGTGTAACAACTCCGCTCTGCCAAGGAAGGTTTCCCGGGGCAAGTGTTACAACCCTGCTCGCTCTGCTCTGCTCTGCTCTGCCCTGCCCAGGGTCGCCTCTGCTCTGTTGCCGCCCCAAAAGATCTTAATCCGAAGCTCATCCAAAGGGGTTTATTGGAAGGCAGCTGGACCAGCCAAGCTGAACATACACAGGGTTTATATAGGGATTCTTGGGGTTGGGGAAGTTTTTCCAGAGTAGGGATTGGTCCGATTTCAGTGCTGAGCTCAGATTGGCTAGAGCTCTGCTCCGGGATTAGTTACTTTTTTACACAGGATTAGGGTCAGATTTGGCTCTGGTTTCAGGGCCAAAGTGTTTCTTTCTCTGGTCCTTTTTAGCCTTTGGGCTCCAATTTTAGGGCCAGGGTGTATTTCCTTCACATACTCTGATTCCAGGGACAAAGTGTGTTCCTTTGGCACTGGTTTCAGGATCAGGGTACATTTCTTTGGTTCTGGTTTCAGGGCCAAAGTGTGTTTCTTTGACTGGTCCCTTTTCCCTACACCGGCCCCCTTCCAGTGACTGTGGCTTGTTTCACGCTGACATAAGTGTAGTCTGTAAACAGCGCCAGCCGCGAAGTCAGAGATCCTGCACTGCCTGAGTGCTGCTGGGATTAAAGTGGCCAGGAGGGAACCTCAGTTGAGAAACTGCCTCCAAACGCGATAGGCAGGGCAGCTGGAAGGGCATTTTCTTTCAGTGGTGGATGTGGGCGGTGCCACCCCGGGCTGGCGGTCCTGGACGCCCATAAGAAAGCAGAGTGAGCACGCCACGAGGAGCAAGCAGGCCAGGAAGCAGCGTCTTTCGTGGCCTTGAGTTCCCACCCTGACCTCTTCAGTGATGATGATGGACTTGTGATACGGCGGAACTGCATCCTCTCCTCCACAAGTTACTTCTGGACATGGCGGTTGTTGTTTTGCTGGGTTTATCCCGAGTGCCCGGATTAAAGGCATTCACCACCACCACCGACTTTAAGGCCTTTTCTTAACTAGTCACTGAGGGGGAGATTGCAGCCCGTTGCGATTGGGACAGCCCAACGCACCGCACCCGTGGGCTGTGGGGTCTTAGGGTCCGAGAGATACAAGTAGACTGAACAGACCAGTCAGTACACGGTTCGCAGCCCTCCTCCGCGGAGCCAAACTCCCGCCTACAGCCGGGTTCAAGTACAAACTCTTTCCTCCCAGGATCACCGTGGTTTGTCACTGCAGAAACCCTAAGATAACTAACTGGTTTACAGATCTAACTTACAGGGCTGGAAAGCAACAGAAAGAAGAAAGCAAGGAACAGAGACAAAGATAAGTGTTCAGAGGGCGGAAATATGGGTTACAACAAACAGTCACTGCTCATGAAAAATCGAGGCGGGATTACAGTGAGTGCGGAGCTCAGACAGCACAGGGCGTGAAAAGCAGACACAGGCCCTACTACAGCAACACATAGAAGCTGTACAGAGAACCTTTAGAATATCCGCAATATTACAGAGAAGAAAAAGCACGAGCATAATCTCATTTTTCAGACAGACGTTACCAGGGGAGAGCGCGAACGCAGTCCCCCACTACCACAAATTATGCAGTCGAGTTTCCCGCATTTGGGGAAATCGCAGGGGTCAGCACATCCGGAGTGCAATGGATAAGCCTCGCCCTGGGAAAACCACCTTCGTGATCATGGTATCTCCCCTGCCAGGTAAGTATGAGTTGCTCACGCCCCGCGCGCGCTCTCCCTCACACACGGCGCCCTTACAACGCACGGTCACCGCACTCGCGACGCCGCCTCGCCGCGCCCGACCTCCACGCCCCGCACGCGCTCGTCGCCCCTCACCGACATGGCGCTCCGTGTCACGGCGAGCACGCGCGACACGCGCCCCTCCGAGCCCCGCGGGACCGGCAGCCATCGCGCGCCGTCTCATCTGCATACGCCCCGCCCCGCGTCCCTCCCATCCCGACCCGTCTCGAACGCACTACATAGCCTAGGACGAGCCTGAAGGTCTGATTCTGGCTGTGTGCCAGTGTCCTGTACCTGGATCACACTCTCGGGGCGTTGTGCGTGCCAGGCTTTCTCACAGGACCCGGGACCAGCCGCCGGGGAGTGGGGCAGCGCCAAAAGTGAACTTGTGAAGGGCAGAAACAAGAGTGCAGCCTGCTCTTGGATTTTAATCAAAAACAAACAGAATAAACTGGGACTTGTGACGGTCAAGGTGGCTCACGCCTTTAACCCCAGTGGTCCAGGGCTCCGGAGGCAGAGGCAGTTGCATCTCTGTGAGTTGGAGGCTCGGCTGGTCTACATAGTGAGTTCCGGGACAGCCAGAGCTACACAGCGAGGCCCTGCCTCAAACAAAACAGAAACACTAATGCTTGAGGGCTGGTGTGTGGTGACCTCTGGGAGTTCTAGGCCAGCCAGAGCTCCACAGTGAGACCCTGTCTCAGAACAACGACAAACAAAACTAAGGCTTGGGCGGGGACTTAATTACATAGCTTGGTGAGAGAGGCCATGCCTAGCATGTGAGATCAGTCCTCAGCACCAACGAGTTAAATAAATAAAGATGCTAAATCGAGAAGCCTGGGACCGGGCTTTTGACCTGCAGCGTGAGCCCGCCCCGGGTGCTGTGTGGCCCGGGTAGTGCCTCTAAACCACACTTGTTCACCCTTACCTGGCTACCGCAGTGAAAGACAAAATAGTGAAAGACAAAAACATCCAGCCTGTGTGTCAAACTTGAAGCCAGCATGTCAGGGGAACTGGGCTGTGGTTTCCTCACAAAAGACTTGAAATCTCAACATCCTAGTATAGTTGACAGTAGAGCTGAACTCAGCTTTTCAAAGTACCCCGAGGCTGGAAAGATGGCTTGGAGGTTAAGGTAAAATATTATCTCAACATTTATAAGATCAAATTTTCTGTCACATTATTAATGGTCATATAGAGTACTAACTAGTTCTAGAAAAAGGCTTCATCTGGCTTCCTGTACATGATTTCAGACTTAAGTGTCTATCAGGTAACTAGGAATTAAGTTTGTGTACCCCAGATGTACCTAACAACTGTGGCCCTTCAGCCTCTCTGAGATTTTGCTGTATGATGTTTAAAACGTTTAAGTTTCCTGCAGTGAACCATGACCATTCCTAACAGCGACTCTTGAAGTCTCCAAAGGGATGATGGGGCCCTACAATTACAATTCCACCTGGACTGTGGTAAGGCCAGCCTCTAAGCTGACAAACACCGCCCACAGATCATCTTTAGACTACAAACCGCTCAGGACAGTTTCAAGGCGGCCAGCTGAGATGGTCCAGACTCTCATGCAGGACACCAGCCGAAACTTTCCCATCACACAGAGACTGGCAGCAAAGGATACAGCTGATCTCCCAGGTCTTGGCCATTATCTCAATTTTCTCAGGGTCCCCTGGAGGTGGCATTGCCCCGCCCCCTCTGCCCAGGACAACAGGAAGCAGTGCAGAGAACATGATGCCCACACTCCCAGGATGTGGGGTGGGTGGTTTTTGGTCTTTCAGTGGGTTGTGGATATTTGTCATTGTTTAGGGTGGTTGTGACAAGGGATTTCCTTCTGAAAACAGATAAAGAGGGTATATAGAAATGATAGGACAATAGGTAAAGGAGAACCAGCCACCAGAAAAGCTAGGAAACGAGGAGGACCCTAACACAGACAGACAGACAGACATGGTCCCCTGGAGAAGGGGAAAGGGACAGCATCTCCTGAGCTAATTGGGAGCTAATTGGCTCTGGTTCCAGGGCCAAAGTGTGTTTCTTTGGCTGTGGTTTCAGAGTCAAACTAAGATGTTTGTTAGGTTTTAGGTTCGGGGCTAACGTGGTTCTTTCACTGGCTCTGGGTTCAGGGCCATCATGCTAGATTTCATGCTCAGGAATTGGTTGGCTTCTTTTGCTGGCGCTTTTACCCTACACCGACTGGACAAGCAGGGCACAAAGGAAAAAAAAAACTACTAGAGCTCTGCTCGAGGATTGGTTAGTTTTCTGCACAGGGTTAGGGCAGATTTGGCTCTGGTTTCAGGGCCAAAGTGTGTTTCTTTCTCTGGTCCTTTTTAGCCTTTTGGCTCCAATTTTAGGGCCAGGGTGTATTTCCTTCACTGACTCTGATTCCAGGGACAATGTGTGTTCCCTTGGCACTGGTTTCGGGGTCAGGGTGCATTTCTTTGGTCCTGCTCAGGTTGTGTTTCTTTGACTGGTCCCTTTTCCCTACAATGTGGGTGCTGGGGGTCGAACCTGGGTCGGTCTGTGCTCTGGAAGAGGAGTCAGTGCGCTAAACTGCTGAGCCATCTTTCCAGCCTGGTGTGTGTGTGAGAGAGAGAGCGAGAGAGGGAGAGGGAGAGGGAGAGGGAGAGGGAGAGGGAGAGAGGGAGAGGGAGAGGGAGAGGGAGAGAGGGAGAGGGAGAGGGAGAGGGAGAGAGGGAGAGAGAGGGAGAGAGAGGGAGAAAGAGAGAGAGAATTTCCTGTTCTGTGCCGGGATAAGGATCTCCATGCATATTCTCAATCCGTTTTCACTCCCAGGATACCGGGCATGGTCTGGAGCCGAAAACACAATGCTTCTACTGTGGGTTGACGGCGTGATAAAGCTGTACCTTCTGCCAGGTGAGGATACCAAGTAGCGACTCCCACCTAGAAGAGAGGACCCTCCCAGAGACGACCATGCTGGCACAGAGATTCCAGACCCTAGAACTGTTTTGGTTTTGCAAAAACGGACACTAGAGGCTTGACTCAAAGAGATCTCTGACCCAGAGGCCTGAGCGCCCCAAGAATAAAGGTGCCGCGGCCGCAAAGGACTGGAGAGAGCGTGCGCGGTTTAAGGGTGCTCAGCCAGTCCCGGGTCGCCAGGCTCCACTGCATCCTTGTAGGAGCGACGGCCACGGCACCAAGCCGGGAACCTTCGAAGAGCACTGACTCCCTTTCCTGGAATTGTTCCTACCGGGTTTGGGAGGGAATTTGAGACGGGAGTCTTGTCACTCAGTGGCCCGGGATGGCCTAGAGCTCACTGCTAGCGACCCTCGTGGCTGGGAAGTTTTGGAGCCGTGTGCAGTGTGAGATTAAGGGTCACGCACTTCACGCAAGCGCTCTGCCGACCGGAGCATCCTCACGCGGGTTTAGACACTTGTGTCTTTGTACACCGCGCGTGAAGAGGCGAGCCAGAGGAGAGGTCTTCCGGGGCAGGAAGCTCTTCTTTCTGGGACTGCCCGACCCTCTGAGCAGGGTGGATGGATGGTGCTTGAAGAAGGAGCTGACAAGAGCGAGGTCCTTGACTGTACGGGAAAGAACCCTTGGAGAACAGAAGGGAAAAGGAACCTGCTGGAGGCAGAGCTCTACTATAGCCAGCAGATGCACACGTGAAACCCTAGGGTTTTAAATTCTTGAACACCTAAGGAACCAATTGAGAAAAGAACTGCACAGTCCACGGGACACTAGATATAAGGAATAGCAAATTAACAAGTCTTACTTTTCAGACACCGCATTACCAGGGGAGAGCGCGAACGCAGTCCCCCCTACAACAAATTATGCAGTCGAGAAAGAGGGAGGCTTGATGCACAGCTTTCTTTGGCCTGGTATTTCTGGTGATTAAAGGAAATCACTACGTAACCAGTATCTCTTACTGGCCTTTTCTGCTTTACTCTAAGTGGCCGAACGCTGGGTCTCCTGTCGGGCAGGTGTTCCCGTCCTTCTGCTGAGCTGGCAGGGTCGCCGCTTCTCCCAGGTTGCAAGCCCTCAGCCTCAACCTCAGGACGGTGGTTGATAGGAGAAAAGCAACTGGATTTCTTTTGTTTTTCCTCTGACAACAGGATCGATCTCGTTATGTGGTGCTGGCTGGCCTAGACCTCGAGACACTGGATTTCAAAGAGGTCCCCTGTCTGTCTCCCTCTGCCCTGCCCCAGCCTCTGGAATGCGGAGGTTAAAGGTGTGCGGCCACCACACCCAGCAGCAGCTGAATGGAAACGAAGAGCGATCGGTGGGTCGGGAGGGGAGGCTGGCCGTCCGCGGAGTGCCCTGCAGCTCGGGGCCTGGGCCCTTCTGTCTGCGTCCTAGCGTTGGGCACGCACTGGGCAGAGCGGGGCCTGTGACACCGGGCCGAGGGCGGGGCGTATGCAGATGAGGCGGCGCGCGATGGCTGCCGGTCCCGCGGGGCTCGGAGGGGCCCGTGTCGCGCGTGCTCGCCGTGACACGGAGCGCGATGTCGGTGAGGGACGAGGAGCGCGTGCGGGGCGTAGAGGTCGGGCGCGGCGAGGCGGTGTCGCGAGTGCGGTGACCGTGCGTTGTAAGGGCGCCGTGTGTGAGGGAGAGCGCGCGCGGGGCGTGAGCAACTCATACTTACCTGGCAGGGGAGATACCATGATCACGAAGGTGGTTTTCCCAGGGCGAGGCTTATCCATTGCACTCCGGATGTGCTGACCCCTGCGATTTCCCCAAATGCGGGAAACTCGACTGCATAATTTGTGGTAGTGGGGGACTGCGTTCGCGCTCTCCCCTGTTTTTGATGGTTGAAAAGTAGCCTTTCTTTTTTTTAAAAAGTGTATTTCCTTGGTGTTTTCCTTTGCCTGGAAAAAACTATCTCTTTTTACTACCCAAGTCCTTTCTATGTTCCCCACCACTGTTTCGTTTGTATGCCCTTTCTTCCACGTAGACACCTTTGGTTTTTGGCATTTTCTCCGCTCTGTTCTGCCACTCAGGCTGGTCTATTTATTATATGGTCTGTGCGTCGCGAGTTCACGGATTAAAGCCGTGGGCCGCCACCGCCAGCTCTTACATTTCTTCTGGTCCTGTTCTTACTTCCCCCCCCTCTTCTGGGTTTCCTGAGTGTTGGTGGCTGATGCTGGTGTAAATCATTCATGTCAGCTCTTTATTCTCAGTATTTTGACCGCTAACTACATCAACGTGCTGGAGAAAAGCTCTTCTCTGACAAGTTGAGAAAAACACATCTCCGGACATGAAGATAAGTATTTAGAAGGCAGTTTGACAGCATGACCATTCAGCACAACAAAAGGACAATGGGAGGGAAGTCACACGACCTGCAGACAGTCCTAAGGAAGTTCACAGGGTCACAATGAATGATACCTGTCTCAGGGTTTCTATTCTACAAAACTCCTTGGGCGGCAGTGGCCCACACGTCCCAGCATCAGGAGGCCGAGGGAGGCCGATCTCTTCATTCTAGACCAACCTGGTCTACAGAGTGAATTCCAGAACAGCTATACAGAGAAAGGGAAGGAAGAAGGTAGGGACAAGAAAAGCCAGGGCTGTTGTACAGAGAAACAGTCTCATGAAAAGAAAAAAGAAAATAGGGCTGGAGAGATGGCTGGGAAGTTAAGAGCACTGGCTGCTGAGAGGACCTGAGTTCAATTCCCAGCATCCACATGGTGGCTCACAACCATCTCTAATGAACACTGTATGCTTGATGGATAAACAAGTTAAAAAAAAAAGAACCAAAATAACCTTACAGCCAGGTCTTATATTGAACTCCCCGCCCCCTTCCAGTGACTGTGGCTTGTATGAAGCTGACATAAGTGTAGTCTGTAAACCGGGCCAGCGGTGAACTCACAGATCCTGCACTGCCTGAGTGCTGCTGGGATTAAAGTGGCTAGGAGGGAACCTCAGTTGAGAAACTGCCTCTATAGGCAGGACAGCCGGAAGGGCATTTTCTTTTCTTTCTTTTTTTCTTTTCTTTTTTGGTTTTTTGAGACAGGGTTTGTTTCTCTGTGGCTTTGAAGCAGTAGGGGAAAGGGACCAGTCAACGAAACACACCCTGAGCAGAGCCAAAGAAACACACTTTGGCCGTGCAACCAGAACCAAAGAAATGTACCCTGACCCTGAATCCACTGCCAAAGGAACACACTTTGTCCCTGGCATCAGAGTCAGTGTAAGAAATGCACCCTGGCCATAAAATTGGAGCCCAAAGGCTAAAAAGGACCAGAGAAAGAAACACACTTTGGCCCTGAAACCACAGCCAAATCTGACCCTAACCCTTTGCAGAAAACTAACCAATCCTGGAGCAGAGCTCTAGCCAATCTGAGCTCAGCACTGAAATCGGACCAATCCCTACTCTGGAAAAACTTCCCCAACCCCAGGAATCCCTATATAAACCCTGTGTATGTTCAGCTTGGCTGGTCCAGCTGCCTTCCAATAAACCCCTTTGGATGAGCTTCGGGTGAAGATCTTTTGCAGCGGTGGCAAAGCAGAGGCGACCCTGAGCAGAGCACAGAGCAGAGTGAGCAGCTCTGTAACAGTTGTCCGGGAAACCTTCCTTGGCAGAGCGGAGTTGTTACACTCCTCTCTCTGCTCCCCACTCTCCGCTCTCCAGGAGCAGAGCTGAACTGTAGCAACTTCACCCTAGAAACCTCCTGTGGAGCAAAACTGCTACACTAGGCGAACATCCCCAGCTGGAAGACCCTGTCCTGCCGGAGCGGAGCTGATAACACCGGAGAAGCCTTACTCTGAGGCAAGGCTGTAAGCTGCCAAGCTTACTGCAACCTGTGGTGGTCCTTGGCTCCCGAGCTCCAGGATACCTTTCCACCTGAGCTGTGTAACACTCAGTATTCTGTGACTCCCGAGTGCCAGGATACCTTTCCACCTGAGCTGTGTAACACTCAGTATTCTGTGACTCCCGAGTGCCAGAATACCTGACCCACTCCTTAGGAACAACAGACCTTGGCTTCCCCATCAGCCTGGGAGTAGGCAGCTGTGAGACAATGTTTACTGAAAACATGTTTACTGAAAACAATCCAGTGCCCTAAGAAATGTTTACCGGAGCCATAAGTTGCCAATAAGGGCTGGCTCACTGACACCTAACTTTCATCTTTCCAATGGTTAGCTGCCCCCTGCTGCTGCTACCGATTCTGGTGTCAGGGATTTAACCACCAACCAGGAGGAGGAAGAGTGTGTGTGGGCTTATGGGAGGATGGATGGCAGAAGCTTTTCTGGAGGGAAGCATTTCTGGGGAAGTTTTCGTGAGCCTTCTTGGGGAGCATAACGCAACCGACTAGTCTCTGTGTCCTCAATCCCGACAACCTCGACACATTCTCGGATACAGGCTGTGCAGCAGGCGCAGCACCACTCCTGTCCCGACCCAACCACTCCCGAGACGCTTACATTTGAGTTCCCACCCTGATACTGCATCCTCTCCTTAAGTTGCTTCTAGTCTTGGCGGTTGTTGTTTGTTTCGCTGGGTTTATCCCTAGTACTGGGATTAAAGGAATTCGCCACCACCGACTTTAAGGCATTTTCTTAACAAGTAGTTGAGGAGGATAATGCTCTAAAACAGCTTATACTATATTACACGGAAAAATGACCAAAAACACAAATCTTACTTTTAAAGACCAGCATTACCAGGGGAGAGCGCGAACGCAGTCCCCCACTACCACAAATTATGCAGTCGAGTTTCCCGCATTTGGGGAAATCGCAGGGGTCAGCACATCCGGAGTGCAATGGATAAGCCTCGCCCTGGGAAAACCACCTTCGTGATCATGGTATCTCCCCTGCCAGGTAAGTATGAGTTGCTCACGCCCCGCGCGCGCTCTCCCTCACACACGGCGCCCTTACAACGCACGGTCACCGCACTCGCGACGCCGCCTCGCCGCGCCCGACCTCCACGCCCCGCACGCGCTCGTCGCCCCTCACCGACATGGCGCTCCGTGTCACGGCGAGCACGCGCGACACGCGCCCCTCCGAGCCCCGCGGGACCGGCAGCCATCGCGCGCCGTCTCATCTGCATACGCCCCGCCCCGCGTCCCTCCCATCCCGACCCGTCTCGAACGCACTACATAGCCTAGGACGAGCCTGAAGGTCTGATTCTGGCTGTGTGCCAGTGTCCTGTACCTGGATCACACTCTCGGGGCGTTGTGCGTGCCAGGCTTTCTCACAGGACCCGGGACCAGCCGCCGGGGAGTGGGGCAGCGCCAAAAGTGAACTTGTGAAGGGCAGAAACAAGAGTGCAGCCTGCTCATGGATTTTAATCGAAAACAAACAAACAGAATAAACTGGGACTTGTGACGGACAAGGTGCTCACGCCTTTAACCCCAGTGGTCCAGGGCTCCGGAGGCAGAGGCAGTTGCATCTCTGTGAGTTGGAGGCTCGGCTGGTCTACATAGTGAGTTCCGGGACAGCCAGAGCTACACAGCGAGGCCCTGCCTCAAACAAAACAGAAACACTAATGCTTGAGGGCTGGTGTGTGGTGACCTCTGGGAGTTCTAGGCCAGCCAGAGCTCCACAGTGAGACCCTGTCTCAGAACAACGACAAACAAAACTAAGGCTTGGGCGGGGACTTAATTACATAGCTTGGTGAGAGAGGCCATGCCTAGCATGTGAGATCAGTCCTCAGCACCAACGAGTTAAATAAATAAAGATGCTAAATCGAGAAGCCTGGGACCGGGCTTTTGACCTGCAGCGTGAGCCCGCCCCGGGTGCTGTGTGGCCCGGGTAGTGCCTCTAAACCACACTTGTTCACCCTTACCTGGCTACCGCAGTGAAAGACAAAATAGTGAAAGACAAAAACATCCAGCCTGTGTGTCAAACTTGAAGCCAGCATGTCAGGGGAACTGGGCTGTGGTTTCCTCACAAAAGACTTGAAATCTCAACATCCTAGTATAGTTGACAGTAGAGCTGAACTCAGCTTTTCAAAGTACCCCGAGGCTGGAAAGATGGCTTGGAGGTTAAGGTAAAATATTATCTCAACATTTATAAGATCAAATTTTCTGTCACATTATTAATGGTCATATAGAGTACTAACTAGTTCTAGAAAAAGGCTTCATCTGGCTTCCTGTACATGATTTCAGACTTAAGTGTCTATCAGGTAACTAGGAATTAAGTTTGTGTACCCCAGATGTACCTAACAACTGTGGCCCTTCAGCCTCTCTGAGATTTTGCTGTATGATGTTTAAAACGTTTAAGTTTCCTGCAGTGAACCATGACCATTCCTAACAGCGACTCTTGAAGTCTCCAAAGGGATGATGGGGCCCTACAATTACAATTCCACCTGGACTGTGGTAAGGCCAGCCTCTAAGCTGACAAACACCGCCCACAGATCATCTTTAGACTACAAACCGCTCAGGACAGTTTCAAGGCGGCCAGCTGAGATGGTCCAGACTCTCATGCAGGACACCAGCCGAAACTTTCCCATCACACAGAGACTGGCAGCAAAGGATACAGCTGATCTCCCAGGTCTTGGCCATTATCTCAATTTTCTCAGGGTCCCCTGGAGGTGGCATTGCCCCGCCCCCTCTGCCCAGGACAACAGGAAGCAGTGCAGAGAACATGATGCCCACACTCCCAGGATGTGGGGTGGGTGGTTTTTGGTCTTTCAGTGGGTTGTGGATATTTGTCATTGTTTAGGGTGGTTGTGACAAGGGATTTCCTTCTGAAAACAGATAAAGAGGGTATATAGAAATGATAGGACAATAGGTAAAGGAGAACCAGCCACCAGAAAAGCTAGGAAACGAGGAGGACCCTAACACAGACAGACAGACAGACATGGTCCCCTGGAGAAGGGGAAAGGGACAGCATCTCCTGAGCTAATTGGGAGCTAATTGGCTCTGGTTCCAGGGCCAAAGTGTGTTTCTTTGGCTGTGGTTTCAGAGTCAAACTAAGATGTTTGTTAGGTTTTAGGTTCGGGGCTAACGTGGTTCTTTCACTGGCTCTGGGTTCAGGGCCATCATGCTAGATTTCATGCTCAGGAATTGGTTGGCTTCTTTTGCTGGCGCTTTTACCCTACACCGACTGGACAAGCAGGGCACAAAGGAAAAAAAAAACTACTAGAGCTCTGCTCGAGGATTGGTTAGTTTTCTGCACAGGGTTAGGGCAGATTTGGCTCTGGTTTCAGGGCCAAAGTGTGTTTCTTTCTCTGGTCCTTTTTAGCCTTTTGGCTCCAATTTTAGGGCCAGGGTGTATTTCCTTCACTGACTCTGATTCCAGGGACAATGTGTGTTCCCTTGGCACTGGTTTCGGGGTCAGGGTGCATTTCTTTGGTCCTGCTCAGGTTGTGTTTCTTTGACTGGTCCCTTTTCCCTACAATGTGGGTGCTGGGGGTCGAACCTGGGTCGGTCTGTGCTCTGGAAGAGGAGTCAGTGCGCTAAACTGCTGAGCCATCTTTCCAGCCTGGTGTGTGTGTGAGAGAGAGAGCGAGAGAGGGAGAGGGAGAGGGAGAGGGAGAGGGAGAGGGAGAGAGGGAGAGGGAGAGGGAGAGGGAGAGAGGGAGAGGGAGAGGGAGAGGGAGAGAGGGAGAGAGAGGGAGAGAGAGGGAGAAAGAGAGAGAGAATTTCCTGTTCTGTGCCGGGATAAGGATCTCCATGCATATTCTCAATCCGTTTTCACTCCCAGGATACCGGGCATGGTCTGGAGCCGAAAACACAATGCTTCTACTGTGGGTTGACGGCGTGATAAAGCTGTACCTTCTGCCAGGTGAGGATACCAAGTAGCGACTCCCACCTAGAAGAGAGGACCCTCCCAGAGACGACCATGCTGGCACAGAGATTCCAGACCCTAGAACTGTTTTGGTTTTGCAAAAACGGACACTAGAGGCTTGACTCAAAGAGATCTCTGACCCAGAGGCCTGAGCGCCCCAAGAATAAAGGTGCCGCGGCCGCAAAGGACTGGAGAGAGCGTGCGCGGTTTAAGGGTGCTCAGCCAGTCCCGGGTCGCCAGGCTCCACTGCATCCTTGTAGGAGCGACGGCCACGGCACCAAGCCGGGAACCTTCGAAGAGCACTGACTCCCTTTCCTGGAATTGTTCCTACCGGGTTTGGGAGGGAATTTGAGACGGGAGTCTTGTCACTCAGTGGCCCGGGATGGCCTAGAGCTCACTGCTAGCGACCCTCGTGGCTGGGAAGTTTTGGAGCCGTGTGCAGTGTGAGATTAAGGGTCACGCACTTCACGCAAGCGCTCTGCCGACCGGAGCATCCTCACGCGGGTTTAGACACTTGTGTCTTTGTACACCGCGCGTGAAGAGGCGAGCCAGAGGAGAGGTCTTCCGGGGCAGGAAGCTCTTCTTTCTGGGACTGCCCGACCCTCTGAGCAGGGTGGATGGATGGTGCTTGAAGAAGGAGCTGACAAGAGCGAGGTCCTTGACTGTACGGGAAAGAACCCTTGGAGAACAGAAGGGAAAAGGAACCTGCTGGAGGCAGAGCTCTACTATAGCCAGCAGATGCACACGTGAAACCCTAGGGTTTTAAATTCTTGAACACCTAAGGAACCAATTGAGAAAAGAACTGCACAGTCCACGGGACACTAGATATAAGGAATAGCAAATTAACAAGTCTTACTTTTCAGACACCGCATTACCAGGGGAGAGCGCGAACGCAGTCCCCCCTACAACAAATTATGCAGTCGAGAAAGAGGGAGGCTTGATGCACAGCTTTCTTTGGCCTGGTATTTCTGGTGATTAAAGGAAATCACTACGTAACCAGTATCTCTTACTGGCCTTTTCTGCTTTACTCTAAGTGGCCGAACGCTGGGTCTCCTGTCGGGCAGGTGTTCCCGTCCTTCTGCTGAGCTGGCAGGGTCGCCGCTTCTCCCAGGTTGCAAGCCCTCAGCCTCAACCTCAGGACGGTGGTTGATAGGAGAAAAGCAACTGGATTTCTTTTGTTTTTCCTCTGACAACAGGATCGATCTCGTTATGTGGTGCTGGCTGGCCTAGACCTCGAGACACTGGATTTCAAAGAGGTCCCCTGTCTGTCTCCCTCTGCCCTGCCCCAGCCTCTGGAATGCGGAGGTTAAAGGTGTGCGGCCACCACACCCAGCAGCAGCTGAATGGAAACGAAGAGCGATCGGTGGGTCGGGAGGGGAGGCTGGCCGTCCGCGGAGTGCCCTGCAGCTCGGGGCCTGGGCCCTTCTGTCTGCGTCCTAGCGTTGGGCACGCACTGGGCAGAGCGGGGCCTGTGACACCGGGCCGAGGGCGGGGCGTATGCAGATGAGGCGGCGCGCGATGGCTGCCGGTCCCGCGGGGCTCGGAGGGGCCCGTGTCGCGCGTGCTCGCCGTGACACGGAGCGCGATGTCGGTGAGGGACGAGGAGCGCGTGCGGGGCGTAGAGGTCGGGCGCGGCGAGGCGGTGTCGCGAGTGCGGTGACCGTGCGTTGTAAGGGCGCCGTGTGTGAGGGAGAGCGCGCGCGGGGCGTGAGCAACTCATACTTACCTGGCAGGGGAGATACCATGATCACGAAGGTGGTTTTCCCAGGGCGAGGCTTATCCATTGCACTCCGGATGTGCTGACCCCTGCGATTTCCCCAAATGCGGGAAACTCGACTGCATAATTTGTGGTAGTGGGGACTGCGTTCGCGCTCTCCCCTGTTTTTGATGGTTGAAAAGTAGCCTTTCTTTTTTTTAAAAAGTGTATTTCCTTGGTGTTTTCCTTTGCCTGGAAAAAACTATCTCTTTTTTACTACCCAAGTCCTTTCTATGTTCCCCACCACTGTTTCGTTTGTATGCCCTTTCTTCCACGTAGACACCTTTGGTTTTTGGCATTTTCTCCGCTCTGTTCTGCCACTCAGGCTGGTCTATTTATTATATGGTCTGTGCGTCGCGAGTTCACGGATTAAAGCCGTGGGCCGCCACCGCCAGCTCTTACATTTCTTCTGGTCCTGTTCTTACTTCCCCCCCCTCTTCTGGGTTTCCTGAGTGTTGGTGGCTGATGCTGGTGTAAATCATTCATGTCAGCTCTTTATTCTCAGTATTTTGACCGCTAACTACATCAACGTGCTGGAGAAAAGCTCTTCTCTGACAAGTTGAGAAAAACACATCTCCGGACATGAAGATAAGTATTTAGAAGGCAGTTTGACAGCATGACCATTCAGCACAACAAAAGGACAATGGGAGGGAAGTCACACGACCTGCAGACAGTCCTAAGGAAGTTCACAGGGTCACAATGAATGATACCTGTCTCAGGGTTTCTATTCTACAAAACTCCTTGGGCGGCAGTGGCCCACACGTCCCAGCATCAGGAGGCCGAGGGAGGCCGATCTCTTCATTCTAGACCAACCTGGTCTACAGAGTGAATTCCAGAACAGCTATACAG
The DNA here is from genome assembly GCF_017639785.1 of Mesocricetus auratus. Taxonomy (NCBI): domain Eukaryota; kingdom Metazoa; phylum Chordata; class Mammalia; order Rodentia; family Cricetidae; genus Mesocricetus; species Mesocricetus auratus. Next base: position 61,281,594 of record NW_024429186.1, read on the forward strand.
AGAAAGGGAAGGAAGAAGGTAGGGACAAGAAAAGCCAGGGCTGTTGTACAGAGAAACAGTCTCATGAAAAGAAAAAAGAAAATAGGGCTGGAGAGATGGCTGGGAAGTTAAGAGCACTGGCTGCTGAGAGGACCTGAGTTCAATTCCCAGCATCCACATGGTGGCTCACAACCATCTCTAATGAACACTGTATGCTTGATGGATAAACAAGTTAAAAAAAAAAGAACCAAAATAACCTTACAGCCAGGTCTTATATTGAACTCCCCGCCCCCTTCCAGTGACTGTGGCTTGTATGAAGCTGACATAAGTGTAGTCTGTAAACCGGGCCAGCGGTGAACTCACAGATCCTGCACTGCCTGAGTGCTGCTGGGATTAAAGTGGCTAGGAGGGAACCTCAGTTGAGAAACTGCCTCTATAGGCAGGACAGCCGGAAGGGCATTTTCTTTTCTTTCTTTTTTTCTTTTCTTTTTTGGTTTTTTGAGACAGGGTTTGTTTCTCTGTGGCTTTGAAGCAGTAGGGGAAAGGGACCAGTCAACGAAACACACCCTGAGCAGAGCCAAAGAAACACACTTTGGCCGTGCAACCAGAACCAAAGAAATGTACCCTGACCCTGAATCCACTGCCAAAGGAACACACTTTGTCCCTGGCATCAGAGTCAGTGTAAGAAATGCACCCTGGCCATAAAATTGGAGCCCAAAGGCTAAAAAGGACCAGAGAAAGAAACACACTTTGGCCCTGAAACCACAGCCAAATCTGACCCTAACCCTTTGCAGAAAACTAACCAATCCTGGAGCAGAGCTCTAGCCAATCTGAGCTCAGCACTGAAATCGGACCAATCCCTACTCTGGAAAAACTTCCCCAACCCCAGGAATCCCTATATAAACCCTGTGTATGTTCAGCTTGGCTGGTCCAGCTGCCTTCCAATAAACCCCTTTGGATGAGCTTCGGGTGAAGATCTTTTGCAGCGGTGGCAAAGCAGAGGCGACCCTGAGCAGAGCACAGAGCAGAGTGAGCAGCTCTGTAACAGTTGTCCGGGAAACCTTCCTTGGCAGAGCGGAGTTGTTACACTCCTCTCTCTGCTCCCCACTCTCCGCTCTCCAGGAGCAGAGCTGAACTGTAGCAACTTCACCCTAGAAACCTCCTGTGGAGCAAAACTGCTACACTAGGCGAACATCCCCAGCTGGAAGACCCTGTCCTGCCGGAGCGGAGCTGATAACACCGGAGAAGCCTTACTCTGAGGCAAGGCTGTAAGCTGCCAAGCTTACTGCAACCTGTGGTGGTCCTTGGCTCCCGAGCTCCAGGATACCTTTCCACCTGAGCTGTGTAACACTCAGTATTCTGTGACTCCCGAGTGCCAGGATACCTTTCCACCTGAGCTGTGTAACACTCAGTATTCTGTGACTCCCGAGTGCCAGAATACCTGACCCACTCCTTAGGAACAACAGACCTTGGCTTCCCCATCAGCCTGGGAGTAGGCAGCTGTGAGACAATGTTTACTGAAAACATGTTTACTGAAAACAATCCAGTGCCCTAAGAAATGTTTACCGGAGCCATAAGTTGCCAATAAGGGCTGGCTCACTGACACCTAACTTTCATCTTTCCAATGGTTAGCTGCCCCCTGCTGCTGCTACCGATTCTGGTGTCAGGGATTTAACCACCAACCAGGAGGAGGAAGAGTGTGTGTGGGCTTATGGGAGGATGGATGGCAGAAGCTTTTCTGGAGGGAAGCATTTCTGGGGAAGTTTTCGTGAGCCTTCTTGGGGAGCATAACGCAACCGACTAGTCTCTGTGTCCTCAATCCCGACAACCTCGACACATTCTCGGATACAGGCTGTGCAGCAGGCGCAGCACCACTCCTGTCCCGACCCAACCACTCCCGAGACGCTTACATTTGAGTTCCCACCCTGATACTGCATCCTCTCCTTAAGTTGCTTCTAGTCTTGGCGGTTGTTGTTTGTTTCGCTGGGTTTATCCCTAGTACTGGGATTAAAGGAATTCGCCACCACCGACTTTAAGGCATTTTCTTAACAAGTAGTTGAGGAGGATAATGCTCTAAAACAGCTTATACTATATTACACGGAAAAATGACCAAAAACACAAATCTTACTTTTAAAGACCAGCATTACCAGGGGAGAGCGCGAACGCAGTCCCCCACTACCACAAATTATGCAGTCGAGTTTCCCGCATTTGGGGAAATCGCAGGGGTCAGCACATCCGGAGTGCAATGGATAAGCCTCGCCCTGGGAAAACCACCTTCGTGATCATGGTATCTCCCCTGCCAGGTAAGTATGAGTTGCTCACGCCCCGCGCGCGCTCTCCCTCACACACGGCGCCCTTACAACGCACGGTCACCGCACTCGCGACGCCGCCTCGCCGCGCCCGACCTCCACGCCCCGCACGCGCTCGTCGCCCCTCACCGACATGGCGCTCCGTGTCACGGCGAGCACGCGCGACACGCGCCCCTCCGAGCCCCGCGGGACCGGCAGCCATCGCGCGCCGCCTCATCGGCATACGCCCCGCCCCGCGTCCCTCCCATCCCGCCCCGCCCCGAAAGCCCTACGTAGCCTAGGAGGAGCCTGACGGTCTGATCCAGGCTCTGTGCCCGCGTCCTCTACCGGGGTCACACTCTCGGGGCTTTGTGCGTGCCAGGCTTTCTCACAGGACCCGGGACCAGCCGCCGGGGAGTGGGGCAGCGCCCACAGTGGCCTTCCTCACTCACCACTGATCACGACAATGACCTTCAGGCTTTCCAGCCTCCTGACCGGTCTTTTGGAGGCAGCTTCTCCACTAAGGTTCCCTCCTCCCTGACGACACTAGCTCGTGTGCCAGCGTCCACTACCGGGGTCACACTCTCGGGGCTTTGTGCGTGCCAGGCAAGCGAGTCTTATCTGCGGGTCGAGCTGCCCCCTCGGCCCAGCGAACTGCTCTCCTTTCGTGTGCAAGCTCGCTGCAAGCCTCGAGCAGAAACCGTGACTACACTCACTGCAGTGGCTCGCCCCGGTAATCCTAACAGCTGCAAAATCGATGCCAGAGAATCGGCGGGACCTGCTGCCTGTCCTGATTCTGAACACCGATGGCGGCGGGGAGTCGATTTCCTCCTAACCCTCGTAGGCCGGGGGAGTCCTCGCAGGGCATTAGGCGTGGCTGTCGCCCACTGTCAGCAGCTTCCTTCCGCCGAGCCGTCCTGTGCTCGCCCTGTCTGTCACCCCCTCTGCAGGACCCCAGACCATTGGCAGACATTGAAGGAGCGATCTCCTTCTTTCCATTTTCCTTCCTCTTCCATTCTTACTCCCTTCATCCCAGGCGAGCCCGGCCCTCTCTCAGCTCTGAGTCGTCTTGTGGGGTCTGCGGAGTGACCGACCGTTCGGGTCTAGAGTGTCGACCTATTTTCCTCCCCTAAGACAGCTTCTGGCAGGGAGAGCGTCTGCTCCAAGTCTTCCTCTCCCCCCCCCCCACTGCTCTACTGGGGGTAGGCAGCGGTCCTGACCCCCGAGGCCACAGTTAGGGCAGCCGCTTCCCAGCCGTGCAGCGAACACAGCTCCCTTCAAAGGCTCCTGTGTGAGGTGCTCAGTTCTGGTTGCCCTCGGTCAAGGATAAATCCTTGCTTGCTGTTTCTAGGGTAAAGATGGACGTGCCCCACCACACAACGTAGAGTTCAAGGAGCGTCTCAGCTCACTTCCCTTCAAACGCCTTTTTAAAAGTCATGTCGGAGTTGTGAAAGACTTTCCCCAGGGAGCTGCATCACACACGTCTACTGACTACAGAGGGGCCGCACACAGCAGACAAAAGCGCGGGTTCCCTCGGCGTCCGACCTGGTGAACCAATGGGCCGTCTGGAGTTATTTACCTGGGTGGGGGGGTCACAGATGACTCAGACAGCCGCGTCTCCGGAGCCCTCCACAGCCCGGGAAGGCTCACAAAGCCGGGAGTGTGGCGCACACCTGCAGGCAGCGGGAGCGGCTCGGAGAGTGTGGGTCCCCTCCAGTGTCTGGGTTGCTCCTCACCTCGTCCAGGCAGCTCTGCGGGTTTCTGTTTCTTCAGGCTGCTGCTCTGCTCGCAGAGTCTCCTTTGCAGCCGGCTCCCACGAGGGGGCCTCCCAGCAGCCTTGTTGTGCACTCCTGGGAGGAAGCAGGGGGCGAGGAAGCGAGGGGGCGGGCCCAGTGGGGTCTGCTCAGCTTCAGCAACTTCCGGAAGCGATTTTGAGTTGTGCACGTCCTGCCTCAGGAAGTTTCAACCTCCAGGAAAACGGTACGTGTGTGTTGGGTGCAGGGACCCGCAGATCCCGCCTCGGGCGCCTGCGACTGCAGCTACAGGCGGCCGCGAGGGGCCTAAGTGGGTGCTGAGACCCCCACTCTGGTCCTCCGCAAGCGCAGGACAGGCTCCTGGCCGATGTGCGGGTCCCTCCAGCCTCCCGCTCCCGGAGTCAGTAGACGCGTCTGCCGCCTGACCCCAGCAGGCTTTGAAGCCAAGAACCTGAGGGTGTCTCAACCGGTTTTCTGCACGGTGCTCGAGCCGCTTCACTCTCCAGCCTCACCGGCCGCAGAAGGCAGCAGGTCAATGGGCTTCCCACGGTTCCAGCTCGGCTTCTTCACAACCCCCGTGGAACCATTGACTGCTCGGCTTAACGTCCCCGGGCCCCCCCACCGGGTAGGCGACGTCTGCTTCTGGGCTTGGAACACCCCATGCTTACGGCAACGCCTAGTGCCACCTCTTTAGACTCCCGAGTAGATAGGCGAACGTTCAGCGCACTCCCCACAGCCGTGAATGCAGGGTGACAGTTTACGGTGACCCACGGCCAGCCGGGCAATGGCCTGTTCTACAGGGCTGCAGAAGGCGGCCTACTAGGTGTGCCCCGTTGTTCTCTTTGCTTTGGGTTTCATGCATTAAATCTAATGGGGGGGGGGGGGGCGTGTGTGGGCGCTGCAGCGAGCGAGCGTCAAGGGCCGACTTCTGGGAAGTCGGTTATCCCTTCCACCCCGTGGGGTCTGGGCATCAAACTCAGGTTGTCTCGCTTTGCAGCGGTGACCTTTACCCAGTGAGACACCTTGCTGTCCCCTAGCCATTTGGGGGAGGAGAAGGGGATAGGGGTGGGGGCAGCATCTATGTAACCCTTGGAGGAACTTGCATTGTAGACTAGGCTGGCCTCAAATTCGGAGATGGAGCGAGCCAGCTGCAGCTGGCATTAAAGGTGTACACCCATGCACCTGGTGGTCTTGCCTGGTCTCAAACTCACAGTAGTGTCCTCCACTGTCTCCCCGCTTCCCACCCTGAGACTATTGATTTTTCCCCCCAAGATGTATTTATCCATGAATGCTCTATCTGCATGTATGCCTGCACGCCGGAAGAAGGCATCAGATTCCACTAAGGATGGCTCTGAGCCACCCTGTGGTTGCTGGGAATTGAACCCAGGTCCTCTGGAAGAGCATGCAGTACTCTTAACCTCTGAGCCATCTCTCCAGCCCCTACATGTGTTATTTTTTCTCGGTGTCGGTGAGGGCCTGGCACACTGTCCACTCATTACGTTTGTTATGCACCCCCACCCAAGGTCCCCTGGCTAGACTGCCCCCACCCCACGAGGAGCACTTCAACGGTGAATCCTGGGCCTGCCAAGTGGGCCTAGGGGGTAAACACACTTGCTGTTATGGTTGGCGGCCTGAGTTTGATCTCCGCAGTCCACTTGGTAGAAGACTCACAGGAAACCCCTGGCCATCGCCACAGCCCCTGCCCTCATGCACTACACACACATTTAGCTATAGCTCGTGCAGGTTTTGTGCGTGCATGTAAACACGGCTTCTGTGAGGAGATGCGTGCAACCGCTGCATCGTATCCAGCAGACAGCAATTCACAGCTCGCCTTCCTCGCTGCCTGTTCTGAGTTCCCTGAACGTTGCATGGGTGAGGCTGGTGTAGTCCATCTGCAATTGAGTGCTGTTATTTATTCTCAGCATTTTGACCGGTTGTGGAATCGAGCAGTGATGTCAATGTGCTTCAAAAAAGCTCTTCTCTGACCAGTTGAGGACAATACACATCTCTGGGAATGAATATGTATATGTAGAAGACAGTTTGGCAGCACTCCTAGGGAGACTTTTCCCAACAGTGGGTCACAATAAATGTCTACCTTAGGGTTTTCATTGCTGTGCTAAAAACCCCACGACCAAAAACTAAACAGCAAAAGATATCTTCTAGAATTTTCAGTACCACACCACCATTTATCATTGAAGAAAGCCAGGGTAGGAATAATGCAGAAAAAATTTTCAAGGAGACTCCGTGTCACGGCTAGCACGCGCGACACGCGCCCCTCCGAGCCCCGCGGGACCGGCAGCCATTGCGCGCCGTCTCATCTGCATACGCCCCGCCCCGCGTCCCTCCCATCCCGACCCATCTCGAACGCACTACATAGCCTAGGACGAGCCTGGAGGTGTGATCCAGGCTCTGTGCCAGCGTCCTCTACCGGGGTCACACTCTCGGGGCTTTGTGCGTGCCAGGCTTTCTCACAGGACCCGGGACCAGCCGCCGGGGAGGGGGGGAAGGAGGAGGAGTAGCGCCCACAGTCAATTTGTGAGGGGTAGAAACAAGAGTGCAGCCTGCTCTTGGATTTTAATTAAAAACAAACAGAATAAACTGGGACTTGTGATGGACAAGGTGGCTCACGCCTTTAACCCCAGTGGTCCAGGGCTCGGGAGGCAGAGGCAATTGGATCTCTGTGAGTTGGAGGCTCGGCTGGTCTACATAGTGAGTTCCGGGACAGCCAGAGCTACACAGCGAGGCCCTGCCTCAAACAAAACAGAAACACTAATGCTTGAGGGCTGGTGTGTGGTGAGCTCTGGGAGTTCTAGGCCAGCCAGAGCTCCACAGTGAGACCCTGTCTCAGAACAACGACAAACAAAACTAAGGCTTGGGCGGGGACTTCATTATATAACTTGGTGAGAGAGGGCATGCCTAGCATGTGAGATCAGTCCTCAGCACCAACGACTTAAATAAATAAAAATGCTAAACCAAGAAGCCTGGGATCGGGCTTCCGACCTGCAGCGTCCCCCCCCCCCCCCCCCGCACCCCCACCCCGGGTGCTATGTGGCCCGGGTAGTGCCTCTAAACCACACTTGTTCACCCTTACCTGGCTACCGCAGTGAAAGACAAAAAAAATTGCGCCTGTGCTTCAAACTTGAAGCCAGCATGTCAGGGGAACTGGGCTGTGTTTTCTCACAAAAGACTTGAAATCTCAACATCCCAGAATAGTTGACAGTAGAGCTGAACTCAGCTTTTCAAAGTACCCCGAGGCTGGAAAGATGGCTTGGAGGTTAAGGTAAAATATTATCTCAACATTTATAAGATCAAATTTTCTGACAAGTTATTAATGATCATATAGAGTACTAACTAGTTCTAGAAAAAGGCTTCATCTGGCTTCCTGTACATGATTTCAGGCTTGAGTCTCTATCAGGTAACTAGGAATTAAGTTTGTGTACCTCAGATGTACTTAACAACTGTGGTCCTTCAGCCTCTCAAAGATTTGCTGCATATGACATTTAAAACGTTTACATTTTCAGCCGGGCGTTGGTGGCACACGACTTTAATCCGAGCACTTGGGAGGCAGAGGCAGGCGGATCTCTGAGTTCGAGGCCAGCCTGGTCTACAAGAGCTAGTTCCAGGACAGCCTCCAAAGCCACAGAGAAACCCTGTCTGGAAAAGCCAAAAACAAAAAACAAACAAACAAACAAAACGTTTACATTTTCTATAATAAACCATCACAATTCCTAACAGTGACCCTTGAAGTCTCCAAAGGGATGATGGGGCCCTATGATTTCATTCCACCTGGACTGTGGTAAGGCCAGCCTCTAAGCTGACAAACACCGCCCACAGATCATCTTTAGACTACAAACCGCTCAGGACAGTTTCAAGGTGGCCAGCTGAGATGGTCCAGACTCTTATGCAGGACACCAGCCGAAACTTTCCCATCACACAGAGACTGGCAGCAAAGGATGGGGCTGATCTCCCAGGTCTTGGCCATTATCTCAATTTTATCAGGGTCCCCTGGAGGTGGCACCGCCCCCCCTAACCCCCTCCACCCAGGACAACAGGAAGCAGTGCAGAGAACATGATGCCCACACTCCCAGGATGTGGGGCGAGTGGTTTTTGGTCTTTCAGTGGGTTGTGGATGTTTGTCATCGTTTATAGTGGTTGTTACAAGTTGTTATTGGCAATGGTCAGGAAAAAAACTGAACAAAGGAGATTGGATTCAGGGATCTCCTTTGAAAAAGATAAAGAAGGGATATAGAAATGATAGGACAATAGGTAAAGGAGTACCAGCCTACAATCCACACCACCAGAGAAGCTAGGAAACAAGGAGGACTCTAAGAGAGACAGACAGACAGACATGGTCTCCTGGAGAAGGGGAAAGGGACAGTATCTCCTGAGCTAATGGGCTCTGGTTCCAGGGCCAAAGTGTGTTTCTTTCTCTGGTCCTTTTTAGCCTTTTGGCTCCAATTTTAGGGCCAGGGTGTATTTCTTTCACTGACTCTGATTCCAGGGTCACAGTGTGTTCCGTTGGCACTGGTTTCAGGGTCAGGGTGCATTTCTTTGGTTCTGCTCAGGTTGTGTTTCTTTGACTGGTCCCTTTTCCCTACAATGTGGGTGCTGGGAGTCGAACCCGGGTCGGTGCTCTGGAAGAGGAGTCAGTGTGCTAAACTGCTGAGCCATCTTTCCAGCCTCGTGTGTGTGCGTGTGTGTGAGTGAGTAAGAGAGAGAGAGAGAGAGAGAGAGAGAGAGAGAGAGAGAGAGAGAGAGAGAGAGAGAGAGAGAGAGAGAGAGAGAGAGAGAGAGAGAGAGTTTCCTCTGTGCCGGGATAAGGATCTCCATATATATTCTCAATCCATTTTCACTCCCAGGATGTGGCATGGTCTGGAGCCGAAAATGCAACGCCCCAACTGTGGGTTGACAGAGTGATAAAGCATGAGGATGCCGGGATGGAGAGTTGGCTTCGGGGTTAAGAGCCCTGGCTGCTCTAACAGAGGACACAGGTTCAATTCCCAGCACCCACATGGCAGCTCTCAGCTGTCTGTAATTCTGGTTTCAGGGGATCTGACACCTCCATACCAATGCAAATAAAATAGTTTAATAAAACAAAACGGAAGCTGAGGATACCAAGTTCTCTGGCACCTAGAAGAGAGGACCCTCCCAGAGACGACCATGGTGGCCCAGAGATTCCAGACCCTAGAACTGTTTTGGTTTTGCAATAACGGACACTAGAGGCTTGATTCAAAGAGATCTCTGACCTAGAGGCCTGAGTGCCCCAAGAATAAAGGTGCCGCTGCCGCAAAGGACTGGAGAGAGCGTGCGCGGTTTAAGGGTGCTCAGCCAGTCCCGGGTCGCCAGGCTCCACTGCATCTTTGAAGGAGCGACGGCCACGACACCAAGCCGGGAACCTTCGAAGAGCACTGACTCCCTTTCCTGGAATTGTTTCTACCGGGTTTGGGAGGGAATTTGAGACGGGAGTCTTGTCACTCAGTGGCCCGGGATGGCCTAGAGCTCACTGCTAGCGACCCTCGTGGCTGGGAAGTTTTGGAGCCGTGTGCAGTGTGAGATTAAGGGTCACGCACTTCACGCAAGCGCTCTGCCGACCGGAGCATCCTCACGCGGGCTTAGACACTTGTGTCTGTGTACGCCGCGTTTGAAGAAGAGGCGAACCTGAGGAGAGGTCTTCCGGGGCAGGAAGCCTCTTCTCTCTCGGGCTGCCCGACCCTCCAGAGCCCCCTGAGCAGGGTGGATGGATGGATGGGCAGCGTGAGGTCTGGTTCTTGAAAAAGGAGCTGACAAGGGCTCCTTAGTGAAACAGGAGGGAAAAGGAGCCTGGTGTAGATAGAGTTCTACTATAGCCAGCAGATGCACACGTGAAACCATACAATTCTTAGACCCTAGAGCTCCGACGGAACCTACGAAGAAAAGAACAGGGGACACTAGGTGTAAACAAATCTCACTTTTTAGACAAGAATTGTCAGGGGAGAGCGCGAACGCAGTCCCCCACTACCACAAATTATGCAGTCGAGTTTCCCGCATTTGGGGAAATCGCAGGGGTCAGCACATCCGGAGTGCAATGGATAAGCCTCGCCCTGGGAAAACCACCTTCGTGATCATGGTATCTCCCCTGCCAGGTAAGTATGAGTTGCTTACGCCCCTGCACAGGCAGTCTACCATTATAGACTTACTCTCTACTTACGGTCTTTTCTTTACTGCTCCTTCTCTCCCTCACATTCCCTTGTTCTCATACTGAACCCTAAAACCACCCTGTACTTATGTGGATATTATCCATTAGCAGCATTTGAAGTCTACTTTTGTGGAACCGTCATCCTCTGCGTGCCAGTTATATACATACACTACGCCTCTGTGGTGACGTCGCGGGAATGCGCGCATTGACCTCTAAATAAGCCCCTCCCCGCTCACTAAGGGTGGAGGGAGAGGTTTGTCATTGATTGAGAGTGTCAAGCCTGGAAACCAAAAAGGAGATGAAACTCTTAGAGGCACAGGTCTCCCTGGGTACACCTTACAGGCTCTGGGCAAAAAGCTCTAGCTCATCGTTTCCGCCAGCGGCGGGGACTCATCCTCACGGAATGCAGTTCTAGGAGATTCACCCCTGTAATGTTGAACTACCAATAGTTGCATAGTATTTTTCTGAGTAGGCCTATCATATATTATTTATTTGCACACAACCACTGAGCCAAATAAAAACCTGGGAAGAAAGGCGAAGATAACAACTCGGAAGAAAGAAATCAGACTGGGTGGTAGCTTACAATTGTAATCTCAGCGCTCCGCAGGTCAAGGTCGGCGGAGCAAAGCCACCCTGGGCTGTATACCGAGTTGTAGGTCGGACTGGGCCAGTGAGGCCATCTCAAAAGCTAAATAAAGCGACAGCAGCAGCAAAAATCCATAAAAAGGCAACTGCTGTCTTCCGCGGAAAGGAAAACGCCGAACCAACTTGTTGCCCGCCGAGCCTCCTCGGCAGCCTATTTCCCTGGGACGCCCTGCGCAAGCGCACAGGAAGGGCTCGCGCGAGGAGCGGAAGTGGAGAGTCCGGAAGCCTTAGGGGAGGTACCCGCGGTGTACACAGACTTTCGGATCGTCAGTGGACCGCGTAGGCCTCCCTGGGCCGCCATGAACCGGTTCCAGGATGATTACGATCCCTACGCGGTGGAAGAGCCGAGCGACGAGGAGCCGGCCCTGAGCAGGTGGGCCGCTGCCCCGCGGTGTCCGCCCGGCCCCGGCCGAGCCTATGGTGCTCGCCAGGACGGCCGAGCTTGGGTGCTGTGTTCCGGCTTCGCTTGCAGGAGCCTCGGGTGCCTGGTGGAGCTGCTCAGACTCTGGGGAACCAGGATGGACAGCAGTGCGGGAAGAGGGGTGTTCCAGAGTCCCGGGGGCCCCAAGCGTGAATCCTCAGATGGAACCCTGCCCCTTACCGTTTGCTAGCACTGTGACTGAAGGCGAGTCAGTTCTCCTCAGCCTCGCATCCGTGAGTGGAGATCCAAGTGTGGGACTAGTGAGGGCCACAGGCCTTAGCCTGAAGCACTCATCTGCAAGACTGTCAAATAGAAATAACGGAGCAGGGAACGGGAAGGTTTGGTTGTTATGATAGAGGTACAAAATACAAAATTCTTGCTTTCCGTTGGTTTACCTTATAATAGGGGAAATGAAATGTGTAGATGATCTCTGATAAGCATAAATGAAGGTCTGTGGTACTTTTGGAAAGGGAGTGTTTATCCTACGTGAGGGAACTTGGAATGTTTTTACTTATATGTAAAACATGTGGGTTTTTTCCTTTTTAAAAACCTTGCTGGATATTAAACCCAAGGAATTTTTATCTGTCTGTATGTCTATCTATCTATCTGTTTCGTTTTTTAATTTTAGTTTTGAGACAGGGTCTCAGTGTGTAGCTCTGCTTGACCTGGAACTTGCTCTATAGACCAGGTTCACTTCGAACTCAGAGATTCACTTGCCTCTGCTTCCAAGTGCTGGGGTTGAAGTCGTGCACCCCCATGACTGACTTGTTTACTCCTTTATTACCTTAGATTCTAGAGCAGTGGTTCTCAACCTTCCTAATGCTGGGACCCTTTGATATAGTTCATGTTGTGCCGACTTCAACCATAAAATTATTTCATAGTGTTCTGTGTTTCGTGGGTTGGTTAGAGGAAGAGGGTCACCCCAAGACGAATTTTAGACGTTCTGGCTTCAGGGAGGAACAGTTTCTGTGAACTGAACTCCAAACATCTGTGTAAAGTTGATTGTTACACAAAAGTTGTTTTTTATTTTTTTGTTAAAACAAGTTCCTCGTACCAAAGTCCCTGATCTAATCATAATGCCCATGTCCTTCTGAAGAAAAGTGTCACACTTTAGTACTAATGTGTGCTGTCTTATTGGGTATTGCAGTACCCAATGACCCAAGGTATCCAGGTGTGCCAGGACCATCTTGTGACCAAAGTCATGTAAAGGCTGTAAAGCTCTTTCAGAAAAACAACTTTAGCCGGGCGGTGGTGGCGCACGCCTTTAATCCCAGCACTCGGGAGTAGAGGCAGGCGAATCTCTGTGAGTTTGAGGCCAGGCTGGACGACAGCCTCCAAAACAATACAGAGAAACCCTATCTTGTAAAAACCAAAAAAAAAAAAAAAACCAAAAAAAAAAAAAACAACTTTATAGATAGCAGCAAGCAGTGACTTGTTTTTCACAATGATTTCTTCAAGGTCTCAGTACTTCTAGAAAACAGCTATTCATTATAAAGTTTATCTTTGATACAGTGAAAAACAACTGTTTCATTCTAGTGTTTATCTCAGGTAGAATGATTCTACTAATTTTTCTTGCTACATTGCTACTTTTTTGTTTTTGGTTTTACGAGACAGGGTTTCTTTGTATTGTTTTGGAGGCTGTCGTGTCCAGCCTGGCCTCGAACTCACAGAGATCCGCCTGCCTCTGCCTCCCGAGTGCTGGGATTAAAGGCATGCGCCACCACTGCCCGGCCATTGCTACTTTATATCTAATTTTGCTACTGTTATGAATCCTACGGTACACATCTGTATTCAGGGCATCTGATATGTGACTCAGGAGGAGATTGAGAACCATTGTAGAAAAGGTATGTGTGTGCCAGGAAGATGGTTTAGCTTGTAACAGATTTACTGTGCAAGCCTGACAAGACCTGAGTTCTAGCTCATGTAAAAAGCTGGATGTGTTAGGATTCGTCTTTAATCCCAGCAGTTCTATGGTGACATGGGAGGTGGAGACAGGAGATGCCGTCAAAGGCTTGGGGACAGCTAGCCTGTAGTATACTGCTAGAAACAAGAAAGACCCTTTCTCAACAAGGCAGAAGGCAAGAACCAGTTTCTCATAGTTGTCTTCTGACTTCCAGATGCACTTGCACACATAAAGACATGTGACATGAACACAGAAACAGTGAAGATATGGAACATTGCATCATTACAAGGATCCCTTTTACTGCCTGCAAATGTGCTGTTCTCCTTTTTTTTTTTAAGATTTATTTATTTATTATGAATAGCACAATTATGAATACATCCTTCCTCCATGTATATCTGCACATACCAGAAGAGGGAACCAGATCTCATGACAGATGGTTGTGAGCCACCATGTGGTTGCTGGGAATTGAACTCAGGACCTCTGGAAGAGCAGTCAGTGCTCTTAACCTCTGAGCCATCTCTGTTCTCCTTTCTCTCTGCTCTTGGCGCTCACGTATCTCAGGCTGGCCTCCGACTTCCTGCAATCTTCCTGTTTCGTAGGTGTGCGCCGCCACACTAGCTCTTTTTTCCTTCCTGCCTCCTAAGCAGGTGTGCACCATCGTAACTTGATGCTTTTTTTTTTTAAAGATTTTTATTTATTTTGTATACAGTGTTCTGTCTGCATGCATGCCTGCAGGCCAGAAGAGGGCGCCAGATCTCACTCATTACAGATGGTTGTGAGCCACCATGTGGTTGCTGGGAATTGAACTCAAGACCTCTGGAAGAACAATCAGTGCTCTTAACCTCTGAGCCGTCTCTCCAGCCCCCTGATGCTTTTTTTGTTTGTTTTGCTTTGCTTTGTTTTGTTTTGTTTCTGAGACAGGGTTTCTCTTTGTAGACCTGTCTGAACTGGAGCTCCCTCTGCTGACCAGGCTGGCCTCAAATTCACAGAGATCTGCTTGCCTCCGCCTCCCTGGAAAATAATATGCCCTTTATAACTTTGTTAAGATTAGAGTATAGGAACAGTCTTCTGGCCTGAGCAGTACTGGCCTTTTTGGATAAGGACCGAGAGGGTAATTAGTAGTGGGAAAGAGAAGTTGGAGCTACCTTGTGGAGGGCTACTTTGAATGTTGTGCTCAGAGGACTGGCCATAGAAAGCTCCCGAGTTGGATGGTGATGTGATGAGTGAGGGACATCCTGCTCGTAGGATGAATGAGACAGGGATGAGGGAGGAATGAGACAGAGGAGAGTTTTGAGGTCAGGGCGTCCTTGACCTGACCTCATAGAGTGATGAGGTTGGAGTGAAAATAGTGATGATGGTATTAATAGGGGAGTATAGCATGCTGGCCAATTTACCTGTCATGTAAGGCATTTTCTTGGGAGTAGATTCTGGTTAAAACCGTAGCCATTGCCAGTCATGGTGCCACTTGCTTTTTATACTGGCACTTGGGAGGCTCTGTAAGTTTAGGCCAGTCAGGCTGCACAGTGAAACCTTGTCTCAAACAGGCAGGCAGACAAGCAAGCAACCCACCCTTAGTCATCCACACAGTTCACTGGAGTGAATTGCATTTTTCTGATGAGCTCTCTCTGGTGGAGCCTTAAAGCTTTGCTGGTGAGAAAACAGAAGTCAGGACGATTCTGCCTGTGAAGACTATTGTTATTATTGACATAGGATCTCCTGTATCCCAGGTCTGTGACTTCTGGCTCTCCTGCTTCCGTTTCTCAAGTGCAGAGATTGTAGACATTCACCACCACGTATGTTTTATGTGATGCTGGTGCTCAAATCCAGCCTTGTGCCTGCCAGGCAAGCATGCTACCAACTCAGTTACAGCCTCAGCTTTATTCTCCTGTATATTCTTCATGTTGTGTTAGAAAGGTCTTCGCCATTTAATTTGTTCTTGTTTGAGCCAGGTTCTCATGTAGTTCAGTGCTGGCTTTGACTCCATTGTGTAGCTCATGAGTCTCTTGAACTCTTCACCCTCTGGCCTCCTAAGTGCTGGGATTACAGGTGTCTGTGGACCACCATGGCTGACTTAATTCATTTAAAAATGGAAATAGCATTTATTTTCTTAAATTTGTGGATGTGGGCATATGGGTGCCATGGCACATTATGGAGGTCAGAGGACTACTCTCCTTCCATGTGTGTCCCAAGGATTGATTCAGGCCATCAGGTTTGGTGGCAAATACTTTACCTGCTGATGAGCTATCTTGCTGGCCCCAACTAAATTCATTTCTGTTATTTATTCCTCCTAATTACAGATTTACTATAATTCTGTTGACAGGAAAATAATCATAGAAGGCAATATAAATTGACAGAGATTGGCCGGGCGTTGGTGGCGCACGCCTTTAATCCCAGCACTCGGGAGGCAGAGGCAGGCGAATCTCTGTGAGTTCGAGACCAGTCTGGACTACCAAGCGAGTTCCGGGACAGCCTCCAAAGCCACAGAGAAACCCTGTCTCGAAAAACCAAAAAAAAAAAAAAATTTTGACAAAGATTGGTTAGGAGAACTGGGAATGTAATGTAAGTTTTTTTTTTAAAGATTTATTTATTTATTATGTATACAGTATTCTGTCTGCATGCATGCCTGCAGGCCAGACAAGGGCATCAGATCTCATTATAGACAGTTGTGAGTTGCCATGTGGGTGCTGGGATTTGAACCTGGGTCCTCTGGAAGAGCAGCCAGTGCTCTTAACCGCTGAGCCATCTCTCCAGCCCAATGTAAGTTTCTTAAGGCTAGTGCTGCACTATAGCTCAGTGGCTGAAACGATGCTTAGTGTTTGTGAAGCCTTGATTCAGTTACCAGCATCAGCATAATTTCTCTTTTCACAGTTTTCTGTAGCACTGTGTTTTTTACATTGTAATATTTAATTGCTATATGATGACATATTAACTATATATTAATTATGTATATATATATCCTAAATAAAACTCAGTTCTGTGAAGTAGGTTTTTTTAGTTGATAGAATTATGAAATTATGAATTGGTACAGATATTGAAAAGCAATGTGATAATACAGGAAGTCAGAAAGAGAGATGGAAAGATGGCTCAGTGATTAAGAGCATTGGCTGTTCTTCCAGAGGACTTGGGTTCAATTCCCAACACTCACATAGCTGCTCACAACCATCTAACTGTAGCTCTAGTTCTAGGGGATCTATGGGCACAGGAGCACAGATACACATACAAACAGAACACCCCCCCCACACACAAACAAAAGAAAGAAGAAGCCAGACAGTTGTGGTGCATACCTGTAATCCAAGCACTCAGGAGGCCAGCTTGGTCTACAGAGTGAGTTGCAGGACTACACAGATAAATCCTGTCTCACAAAACCAAACCAAACAAACAAACAAACAAAGAAGTATCCAACCACCCGGCAGTGGTGGCACACACCTTTAGTCCCAGCACTCAGGAGGCAGAGGCAGGTGGATCTCTGGGAGTTCCAGACCAGCCTGGTCTACAAGAACTAGTTCCAGGATAGGCTCCAAAACCACAGAGAAACCCTGTCTCGAAAAAAACAAAAAGCAAACAAACAAAAAGAAGCAACCAAATAAATAAAAACTCCAGGAAACCCCCCTGAAAATTGGACGGATTAGCTTGATCTATTGTCTATTAATGATCATTGCTATATGTAATATGATAGGTAGTATATCAGATATAAATTTGTCAAACTTATATTTGCTATTAAAATGATACAAGTTTTTTTTTTTAAGATTTATTTATTTATTACACATACAGTGTTCTGTCTACACACCAGAAGAGGGCACCAGATTGAATTGTAGATGGTTGTGAGCCACCATGTGGTTGCTGGGAATTGAACTCAGGACCTCTGGAGGAGCAGTCAGTGCTCTTAACCTCTGAGCCATCTCTCTAGCCCCTAAAATGATACAAGTTTTAAGTGATTTTATTTTGTTTTATGATGCTGTATTTTTAACCTAGGGCCTTGCACATGCTATGTGAGTATTCTACTACTGAGCCAAATCCCAGTCCTGATGTTAGTATTTTTAATATTCAGGGCTGGAGAGATGGCTCAGTGGTTAAGAGCACTAGCTACACTTCCAGAGAGGTCCTGAGTTCAATTCCCAGCACCCACATGGAGGCTCACAGCTATCTGTAGTGGGATCTGATGCCCTCTTCTAGCATAAAGTCATACATGTCGATAGCACTCATATGCATAAAAATGAAGAGAAATGTTTTGATGTTCATATTCCCTGTCCTTAAACACATGTTAGTTCTGAAGATGAGGTGGATGTGCTGTTACATGGGACTCCTGACCAAAAACGGAAGCTCATCCGGGAATGTCTTACTGGAGAAAGTGAGTCATCTAGTGAAGATGAATTTGAAAAAGAAATGGAAGCTGAGTTGAACTCTACCATAAAAACGATGGAGGATAAGTTATCCTCTATGGGGACAGGTAAACTTTGGGCTCAGTTCTCACAGATATCCTGTAAGGGATCGTGTTCTTTTGTGTCTCAAGAATCACTCGTGTGTGTGTGTGTGTGTGTGTGTGTGTGTGTGTGTGTGTGTGTGTGTGTGTGTGTGTGTGTGTCTGTCTGTCTGTCTGTCTGTCTGTCTGTCTGTGTCTGTGTGTGTGTCTGTCTGTCTGTCTGTGTCTGTGTGTGTGTCTGTCTGTGTGTGTGTGTCTGTCTGTGTCTGTGTGTGTGTGTCTGTGTGTGTGTGTGTGTGTGTCTGTCTGTCTGTGTCTGTGTCTGTCTGTCTGTCTGTCTGTAAATGATGGGTGGTGATGGGAGGTAAACCTGGGTCTTGTGTTTGTTAGGCAAATGCTCTATCACCAAGTTACAGCCCCACCTCTTTTAAAATTTTGAGACAGGGTCTGGCTATTTACTCAGTCTGGCCTTGAACTCACTGTAGCCTAAGTGATCCCTCTGCCTTGTTTCCTGAGTAGCTGGGTGACAGATCTGAATGAACAGGTCTGATTAATACAGCCCTTATTAAATGAAGAAATGAAGCTGCCAGAGTTTTCCACTGACTAACACGTGTCATGTGTTATTGGAAAGATACTGTTTAGTAACAAGTATTTGTATTATTTCCTTTTGTAGTTTTTAGCTCATGCTGGGCATAGTGGCACACCTTTACTCCCAGCATTTGGGGGCAGAGGCAGGTGAATCTTATTTGAGGCCAGCCTGTGTACAGAGTGTGTTCTATAACACTGAGGGCTGCACAGAGGAACCCTGTCTCAAAAAAACAAAAAAGGTTTAATGGCAGGTTTGATGGTATGGCACTACAGATTCCTGTCTGTAGTGACTAATAAACATATTTCATTTTTAGATCTTTGCGTATAAGTTACTTGACTCAGAAATTGGTTTGTGGAAGTAGGACGGCTCAGAACTGGTTTTCCTATCCGTGTGTTTGTACCTTGAGAAACTGAAATATACAGTTGAAGCAGAGGAAGAGTCAGGGACACAGGCATGTGAAGACACGCTGGAGGGAGGAAGTGTATTCTTGGTTTACCTTCCTGTCTGTCTAATGCAAGACATCCCTTTCCTGTTTTCCATGGGGTATTTGTGTTATGCTTTAAGAAGTAGAAATATATATGCTGAGACCCTGGAAATCAGCATTTGAATTTTAACTAGATTTGTGGGAAGGGAGAAAGAATGATTTTCTCCTAATTTGGAAAACTGGTCAAGGAGTGATTCCCCATAGTTGCATAGGGCACAGATATCAAGTAATCCACTGGCGAAAGAATATTTTACTATACACATGAGACTGTGAATAAATGAATACTATTTGTGTAATAGAAGTGCATGTAGAGGCTTTTGTTTTCTTGAGGACCATATGTGGTTTAGTTTTTAAATGTCACTTCTGGTTTGGTAGGGACTTCCTCAGGAGTTGGGAATGTTGGAGGAGTTACAACAAAGTACTATGATGACATTTACTTTGATTCTGATTCTGAGGATGAAGACAAAGCAGGTGAGTGCCTTTTTGTTTAGCAGGTGTATTTTACGAATAATATCTGCCTTAACAGTTATTTGATACTAGATTTTCCATCTAATTAATTTATGTTAATGGTGTTTGGCGTGCAAGTATTGTCTGTGCACCATATGCATTCCTGGTGTCCTTGGAGTTCTGGAGACGGTGTTGCAGTCCCTGGAACTGGAGTTACAGATGTTTGTGAGCTGTGGGGCCTGGCGGAACAGAAACTTCTATCTTCAGTGGGCCACCATGGAGTGCTGGAAACCCAACCCGGGGCCTCTGGAAGAGCAGCCAGTGCTCTTAACTGCTAAGCCATCTCTCCAGCTCTTCTCTTATGTTTATTTTTAAGAAATGATAGACTCAGGGTGGTGGTGGCATGCACCTTTTATCCCAGCTCTTGGGAAACAGAGGCAGGCGGATCTCTGTGAGATCAAGGCCAGCCTGGTCTACAGAGCGAGTTCCAGGACAGCCGGGGCTACACAGAGAAGCTCTGTCTTGAACACCCCCCCCCCCAAAAAAAAAGAAAACCAGACTTGACACTGGTGGCAAGTACCACAAACAAAATATAGCAGCCATTGAAGCTTTGTATTTGGGTGGTACTCAGAATTGCCAGAGCTATGAAAACTCACACCATTGCTGAGGATTTACTGTTGCCAGTGTGCAAGTTATGAAGTCGGAAATGAACTTGTTTCTTAATTAATGCAGTTTCCTTATCTAAAGACACTGTCTGCAGAAGAGTGGGTGGCTTGTCTGCTGATATTCTTGATCAGGTAGTCCAGGAAATCTGCTGCACTTCCAACATTTATTATACAGCTTGATGACTCTACAGATGTTGCGAACTGTTCACAGTTCCTTGTTTACATGAGGTATACTAATAATGGCGATGTTACAGATGACTTTCTTTTTTGCAAACCTCTTGAAACAACAATTACTGCTCATGATGTGTTTGACACAGTTGGTTCCTTTCTCAAAGAGCACACAATCTCTTGGGAGAAGGTTTGTGGTGTTTGCAGAGATGGTGCTCCAGCTTGCTAGGGTGTCAATCTGGATTTCAGTGTTTGTTACTCAATGGGTCACCAGAAGTCATTGGAAGTCTGTATGACTCATTGACAAAAAGTAGCAGTGAAGATACTGCCACAGAGTTACAAGAGGTAATGAAAAGTGTCAATTTTGTCAAGGTGAGCGTTTTAGACAGCCGACTGTAGCTGTGCAGTGAGTTGGATGCGTTGAACACAGCTCTGCTGTTTCATCCAGAAGTGCAATGGTTTCCAGAGGAGAAGGGTTCAAACATAAGTAAATACATATTTACTTACGTATTTTATGTACATGAATGCTCTGTCTTCATGCACACCAGAAGAGGTCATCAGATCCCATTACAGATAGTTGTGAGCTAATATGCGGGTACTGGGAATTGAACTCAGGAGCTCTGGAAGAGCAGCCAGTGCTCTTAACCCCTCAGCTATTGCTCAGCCCTGCTCATATCTTTGTGAAACAGGGTTTTCAGCTTGTTGGTTATAAAGTCTAAATACAGATGTAGACTGTGTACTTACAAAGACTGATCTGGTGAGAAAGAAGCAGTCTCAACCTTTGCACTGAGGTTGGCTTTTTATGCATACTGTTGAAAAAGGTAATTTTTATTAAGGCTGTTACTCATGCTGTGCCGTGTTTCAAGACAAAATTTCATTTAGTTGTAATTAGAAGTAAATAGTCCTCAGTATATAATTACATATTGTTTTTGTGATTAATCATTATGCTTTAATTATGTTCATTTTGTAACAATGAAAATACAGCCAGGGCTACACAGAGAAACCCTGCCTCATATAGGGGAGGCTGGGCTAAAACTTGCTATGTAGCCAAGGGTGACCTTGAACTCGTGATCCTACTGCCTCTATATCCTAGGCTCTGGGGTTGCAGACATGTCACCATACCAGTTAGTTTTAAATGGGTATTTTGAAACTGAGTTTTCATTATTTGAACTTAGACCTTTGGCCTCCTTTATCTTTAATTTAGTGTCTTAATTGAACAAAAATTCTTATTTAATTTTATGTATTGTATTTCGGGGTAAGATCTTATATTTGTTGCCGGGGTGGTCTGGGACTCACTGTACAGTCCAGGCATGGCAGGTCTCCTGCATCAACCTCTTTCTTAAGTGTTGGGATTGCTGGCTAAAGAAAGGCTTTGGGCATCTTTTTAAAAGATAATATAGATAGAATAAATACATGGTATGGGAAACAGGAGAGCCATTTTATATTAAAGAATTGTAAACTTTAATTCTGATCCATATTGGTAACCTTTTTAAAATTAGCACAAGTGACCAAGAAAAAGAAGAAGAAACAACGCAGGATTCCAACAAACGATGAGCTGCTGTACGACCCTGAGAAAGATAACAGAGACCAAGCCTGGGTTGATGCACAGAGAAGGGGGTAAGAATTTAGATCTATATTTATAATCTTTACAGGAAGAGTGATTTTTTTTCCCTGCTTTCATATTTTATTGTATGTGTATTTATTTTCACACAAACATCAAAAACAATTTGAGGAGAAAAACTTGAATAGTTTATTTGAAAATAACCAGCAGATTTTAGTCAACTGAATATTTGTTTGTTTATTTACTTACTTACTTTTTCAGACAGGGGTTCTCTGTGTCACCCTAGTTATCCTGGAACTTGCTCTGTAGAGCAGGCTGGCTTTGAACTCAGATCTACCTGCTTCTATCTGGGATTAAAGGTCTATGCAATTACTACCTGGATAAATTTTTATTTAGTTATTTATTTATTTACTTTTTTTTTTGGTTTTACGAGACAGGGTTTCTCTGTATTGTTTTAGAGGCTGTCGGTCCAGCCTTGCCTCGAACTCACAGAGATCCGCCTGCCTCTGCCTCCCGAGTGCTGGGATTAAAGGGGTGCGCCACCACCACCTGGCTCAATTTTAAACAGATTTATTTTAAAACAGATTCTCATGTAGCCCAGGCTGACTTTAAAACTTAGTATGTAGTTGGGGGGTGGTCCTGCTTCTATCTTCCAAATATTCTCTGGAATTATAGGTTTGTGTCACCACAATTAATTGTTGAGTCATTGATGGATCTAAACTGTCATAGTCAGTCTCTTCATTTAAGAAATAGAACTTCTTAGCTGGGCGGTGGTGGCGCACGCCTTTAATCCCAGCACTTGGGAGGCAGAGCCAGGTGAATCTCTGTGAGTTCCAGGCTAGCCAGGGCTGTTAATAGAACAGGGCCATTGCACGTAGTATATAACTTGATTTATTTTTTAAATCCAAATGGGATGTTTATGTTCTAACTATCTTGTGACTGTTGTGGATAGTGTTGTCAACAGTACAGATGTTTGTTTGTGTCCCTATTTACATTTTTTTTTGGTATAAACCTCAGAGGAACATTGCAGGATCACATGGTAAATTGTCGTGTCTGCTGCACGGCCTGTGTCCGAGAACGTGCAGAGGGTGTCGGGGATTGACAACACAGAGACTTGTTCAACGATGTAAAGAAAACTTTAAGCAGGCCCCAAAAAGGTTCAAGAAAACTTCCTAAGAAAGGCTCCCACCAGAGAAGCTTCTGCTCTCTCCTCTACCCTGGCTGGTTCTGCCCTGACACCAAAAACTGATCTGGGCGTGGCAGAAGAGGCGGTTAGTCTTTGGACAAGGTCGAGGTCAGGGTGGTTTCTGTGGGCAGGCCTTTTCCAGGAACTTATTGCCCCCGGGCATTGTATTGTTTTTAGTAAACATGTTTTTAGTAAACATTGTCTTACAGCTGCCTACTCCCAGGCAGAAGGGGACGTGGGTCTCTGCTCAAGGTCTGGTGTTCCCACAGTAAATGTGTTTTAAGTTTTTGTGTGTATGTGTGCATGGTGCTGGACATTGAATGTATGCTGTGTGTAGCACATGCTGGGCAAGCACTGCACTGCCGAGCTACACGCAGTGCCTATGCTTCAGTCCAGATGGGGACGGCCATCTCTGTTTTCCACTGATAATGCTGTGGCATCTGTACAGTTTGCAGCGCCCCCTGGTGGATGTTAACTTACTCAAGCTTCCTTTATTTTGTTTTTAGAGGCTGGATGGCCGAGGAAGCATAGTTTGGCTTGGAATTTGCTGTGTAGCCCAGGTTGGCATTGGGAGCTTTTTTTCTTCCTGCCTTAGCTTTCTGAGTTTATTTTACTTTACATTTGTTTATTTTAAAATTTACTATTGCTGTGTGCATACGTGGTAAGCCATGCTTGTGGAGGTCAGAGGACAGCTTCTAGGACTCAGTTCTCTGCTTCTGTCGTGATTGTCAGGTTACTGGCAAGTATCTTTACCTGCTAAGCCATCTTACCAGCTCTTCTATCTTTAGGTTTTGATCCAGAGTCTGCGCTGACCCTAAAGCTCCGCTTGGGTGGCTGCCAGAGAGCCCCAGGGATCTGCCTGTCTCTGTCCTGCGGTCCCTGAGAGCACTGTGGACACAGGCCGTGTCTCTGTCTGCTCCTTATGTGGGGATTCGGCTTAGCTCAGGTCCTCACATTTTGTACAGCAGGCACTTTGCTGACTAAGGTTTCCCTCAGTGCCCCCTGCCCCCCTTCTCTGTCCGGTCTGGAGCTCATTGTGTAGTCCAGGCTGAATTTGTAGTCTTCCTGCGATTGTCTCCTTGGTGCTAGGATTGCAGGTGTGGGTTACCTTGCCTGACCAACTTAAGTTTTTTGAGACTTCTCTGTGTAACAGCCCTGGCTGTCCTGGCACTCACTCTTTAGACCAGGTTGGCCTCCAACTCAGAAAACCACCTCCCTAGTACTGGGATTAAAGATGTGTGCTACCACCTCCTGGCTTAAGTTCATGACTACAAATGTAAAATAATTTCTCATATTTTCCTTGTTTTTGGCATCTTAAATATGTTGAAGAACCATGGCCAGGTGTAAGAAAGAGTTAGTTTTCTGTTAGAATCCACCTGAGATTTTCCTCACAATCACACTGATATTATGGGTTTTTGGTTTAGTGTTAGGTTTGGTTTTTATGAGACAGGTCTCATTTTAGCTCATACTGGCCTTGAACTCTGGATCCCCCTCTTTGGAGTGCTGGGATTTCAGCCATGGACCACCACATACCACCAAATTGTCTACTTTGAAAGAAAATTACTGTGTGCAGTCCAGACTTAAGGAGTGAGTTAGGTTCTGCCACCTTGAAATTTGATTTGATTGCTTTTTTTTCTTTTTTCTTTTGGTGGGGGGGTTTGAGACAGATTTTCTCTGTGGCTTTGGAGGCTGTCCTGAAACTAGCTCTTGTAGACCAGGCTGGTCTTAAACTCACAGAGATCTGCCTGCCTTTGCTTCCTGAGTGCTTGGATTAAAGGCGTGTGCCACCATGCCTGGCTTTTTTTTTTTTTAACTTTCTGCCTCTCCAAGATGCTTTTGGTGAGTCTTGTAAACCATATCCTTAGAATTATCCATTTCTGGAGCTAGAGAGATGGCTCATCGGCTCAGAGCACTTGTTGCTCTTGCAGAGAACCTGAGTTTGGTTTCTGGCACTTACACGGTGGCTCACCACCATCTATAACTCCAGTTCCTGGACATTCTGTACCTTCTTCTGACCTCCCTGGGCACCAGGCATGCATGTAGTGCACTTAGATACTGCAGACAAGACATTCATTCATAAAATAAATAAATCAGAAATAATAATAATAATTTGTTACTTTTCTGAGTACTGATTCCTTTTTCTGGACTGTGACATGAGAAACCAGGATTTGGTCGATTAATGTGTTTTTCCTTGTCAAATTATTTTTCTGTTTTAGTTACCATGCTTTTGGATTGCAGAGACCCCATCAGAAACAACAGCCTGTTCCAAACAGTGATGCTGTTTTGAATTGCCCTGCCTGCATGACTACACTGTGCCTTGATTGCCAAAGGTAAGGGACAAAGGTAAACACATCACATGCACCCGAGTGAGTGTGCCTCAGCCTAGAACCAACCTTCCCAGAACCAAAACAGTTTGGTGGGCCTTTGCTTAAATCAGCGGTAGACTGTTTTTGTTGTTAGTGTAAATATTTATTAGACCAAAATCTAGAAGAGTAGTAACTATAGCATACAATACAGTTGTAAGAATCTAAAGAACAGCCGGGCGTTGGTGGCGCACGCCTTTAATCCCAGCACTCGGGAGGCAGAGATAGGCGGATCTCTGTGAGTTCGAGACCAGCCTGGTCTACAGAGCGAGTTCCAGGACAGCCTCCAAAGCCACAGAGAAACCCTGTCTCGAAAAACCAAAAAAAAAAAGAATCTAAAGAACAGAGTGGGTTTGCTAAAAGGTCACCTCTGTGGTCGTGTGATGCTTAAAAACAGGAGTGACAGCTGAGTGGTGGTGCATACCATTAATCCCAGCACGCAGGAGCCAGAGGCAGGAGGATCTCAGTGGGTTCGAGGCCAGCCTGGTCTACAAAGTGAGTTCCAGGCCAGCCAGAGCTGTGATACAGAGAAAGCCTGTCTCAAAAAAACAAACAAAACAACCCCCCCCCAAAAAAACAAACCCAAAGAAACAGGAGTGAGGGAAGGGGTTCAGATAAGTTAGAAGCAGGTGATTTTTAGCCTAGATGGAAAGCTTGAGTTGGCCCCACACCACTGGGATTCTTGGGATGTTTCAGTCTGAGAAGTTAACTAAGATAAAAAAAAACTACAGCAAAGTTGATTGCACAATATTCAAGCAGGAGTTTCTTAGTTTTTATTAGTGTCATTCCAGAAGGAATTTAAGTCCTGGTAGAGTAAAAGTTCTATTTTCCATTTTCTGGACAATGAAGATGAGCTAATTCAATTTCTCTTTCTATCACTACTTTGCTGCTAGAGAGATCCTTTTGTTGTTTTTGCTAATAGAACCGTTTGCTCAGTGTAGTGATGACTAGCAGTGTGTTTGTCCTTTTGAGATGGACTCTCACTACCCTGACTGGTCTGGAACTGTCTTTGTAGACCAGGCTGGCCTTGAACACACGGAGATCCACCTGCTTCCCAAGTGCTGTTTGTTTTTGTTTTTGAGACATGGCCTTCCTGTGTAACTCAGATCCCCCTGCCTCAGCCTGTGAGCACTGGGGTCACAGGCTTTACTCAGTGAGCTGGGGCTTTGTGGGTCTCTGCTGTAGATTTATATGAGTATTTGCCTGTGTGCATGTATGTGCACCGTGTGTGCCCCTTAGAAGATGGAAGATGGGTTGGCTCACCTAGAACTGGAGTTAACAGAGATTGTGAGCCGCCATGTTGGTGCTAGGAGCCAAACCTGGGTTCTGTGAAAGAGCAAGTGCTCTTTAACAAGTGAGCCGTCTCCGTAGCCGCCCCTTGCTTGTTCATTTATCTAGTGTTGGCAAGCATGTGGTGGCATGGGAGTCCAGATGACAGCTGTCGGAGCCGGTTGTTTTCTTCCACCATGTGGGTTCTGGGCACTGAAATCGTGAACCAAGCTCAGGACATCATACGTTCACAGCAAGTGCTGTACCACATGTGACAGATTGTTTTTTTTAAAATATGGAACGCTGCACAAATTTGCAAGCCATTTTTTGGTCATGGTACTGTAGGCCTTTAATTCCAGCACTTTCAAAGCAGAGGCAGGAGGATCTCTCTTTGAGTTCAAGGCCAGACTGGTTCCAGGACAGCTAGGGCCATACAGAGAAATCTTGTTTCCAAAAAAATTTTTTTAATATCATCATTATACAGGGTGCATGGTAATTTTCTTTGTATTGTTTCAGTTTTAATATATGTGCTGCTGAATTGAGCACAGGGGACAGGTTTTTTTAATTACAATTATTGCTGGGCAATGGTGGTACAGTCCTTTAATCCCAGTATTTGGGAGGTGGAGGCAGGTGGATCTCTGAGAGTTGAGGCCAGCCTGGCTACACAAAGAGATCTTATCTTGAAAAACCAAAAGGAAAAAAAAGCAATTACTATTTAATAGTAATTCAGACGTCTGCTGGCATGGTGGTTCAGGTCTATAATCCTAGCACTTGCAGACTGAAGCAGAACAGCTACTGTATATTCAAGACTACTCTCAGCTACAAAGTGAGAACCTGCTCAAAAAAGCAAAGTGGGCTGGAGAGATGGCTCAGAGGTTAAGGACATAAATAAATACATCTTTAAGAGTTGCTCTTGCAGAGGACTCAGAGTCAGTTCCCAGCACCCAGAAGGCAACTCAGTTCCAGGGAATCCAGCACCTTCTGACCCCTGCAAGCATCAGTCATGGGTGTGGTGTGCATACATACAGGCAAAATAGTGGTGCACAAAAAAAAACCAATAAATCTAATTTTGGTTTTTTTTTTGAGACAGAGTTTCTTCTCTGTGTAGCCCTGGCTGTCCTGGAACTTGCTTTGTAGACCAGGCTGGCCTGTAACTCAGAGAACCGCCTGCCTCTGCTTCCTGGGTGCTGGGATTGAAGATGTGCACCACCACCACCCAGCCTTTTTTTTTTTTTTTTTATAATATAAACCTCAAATAATTCAAGACAGAAGATTAAGTGTTTCTGATTTTTTAAAAAGAGTTTATTTATTATTATTTTATGTGCATTGTTGCTTTGTCGATCCCCTGGAACTGGAGCTACAGACAGTTGTAAGCTGCCATGTGGGTACTGAGAATTGAACCCAGGTCCTCTGGAAGATCAGCCAATGCTCTTAACCAACTGAGCCATCTCTCCAGCCCTGTGTTTTTTATTTTAATTGGAGTCATCTTACTTGCTTTTTATTTCCCTCCAGTTTGATTTTAGACTTGAATCACTTAAATATTTCTGCACATATGGAAACTTTAAAGTGCGTATTTGTTTTGTTTTTTTGTTTTTTGTTTTTTTTGTTTTTTTTTTTTGGGAAACAGGCTCTTGATATGTAGACTAGACAGGCCTCAGACTTTGGGCAGTCCTTTCTCATCTCCATGTTCTGTGGTTACTTACTGGCTCCTGTATTTGGTTCAAACTGCACAGAGCAGCACACATCTAAAACCTCAGTATTTGGAAGGTGGAGAGGAGGATCTGAATTCTAAGCTTACTTCAGCTACATATCCAGTTTGAGGCCAGGTTGGATTGTATAGCAAGACCTTGTCTTGAAAATAAAATAAAACTTATGGTCCAGATGATAAAGGTGTTGCTAAGCCTGACAACCTGAGCTCTACTCTTTTTTTTTTTTTTTTTATTGGTTTTACGAGACAGGGTTTCTCTGTATTGTTTTGGAGGCTGTCGGTCCAGCCCAGCCTCGAACTCACAGAGATCCGCCTACCTCTGCCTCCTAAGTGCTGGGATTAAAGGCGTGCGCCACCACCACCCGGCCTGAGCTCTACTCTTAAGACCCATGTTGTGGGAGGAGAGAGCTGACTCTCTGAGCTACACACACATTCTGTGATGTGTGCCCACCTCTCCAAACCCCTCCCCCACAAATGCAGTACTGGCCCGGTGGTGCACACCTGCCTTCACAGGCCTGGGAGGCAGAGGCAGGAGGACCAGGAGTCAGAGGTCAGCCTTAGTCACATAGCTAGTCTGAGGCCAGCCCAGGCCATGTAAGGACCTGCCTCAAAAACTTAAACATCATCCATCAAGTTCCCAGCAACATTTTTGTCTTCCTAAGTTTAAAGACACATTTAAAAATTGTTCCCCCCTTTAGTTTTTATTTTAGTTTAGTTTGTTCTTTCAAGACAGAGTTTCTCTGTGTATGTGTGCACACCATTGACAGGCTTTCCCTCTTTATTTTTACTGTGTTTACTGTTGCTTTGCTTGCACATATGTCTATGCATTGTATGTGTTCAGTGCCTACAGAGGCCAGAAGAGGGTATCAGAACCCTTGGACTGGAATTACAGATGGATGTGAGCTGCTGTGTGAGTGCTGGAATAAACCTAGGTCCTCTGCAAGAGCTGCCAATGTTCTTAACAGCCAAGCCATCTCTCCAGTCCCTAAAAGTTGTTTTAAAGCAGTAGGGATAACACGCTGTTTTCTATTTAGGGGCAGAGGCAGGTAGTGAAAGCTCACTCGAGCATGTACCTCTGGCAGGCCTTGACCTTCTCCCGGACTCCCTCTGCCTTGCGAAAACTGTTAGGTTACATTCCTAAAAGTAGCCAAGGTCTATTCCCTTACTTCCTCCTCCAGAGCCTGACTTCTGAGGTCCAGCCATCAAAAGCTCCCTTTGGTTCACCTAATTAACATGCCCAATTAAGATACACCATTGCAGGGGGCTGGAGAGATGGCTCAGAGGTTAAGAGCACTGGCTGCTCTTCCAGAGGTCCCGAGTTCAATTCCCAGCAACCACATGGTGGCTCACATCCATCTGTAGTGGGATCTGATTCCATCTTCTAGCATAAAGATGTACTTGCTCCAAAATAATACAGAGAAACTCTGTCTTGAAAAACCAAAAAAAAAAAAAAAAAGTACTTGCATATAGAGTACTCATATGCATAAAATAAATAACTATTTTTAGAAAAGATATAGTGCTGTATCCTAATCCATTTGAACACAGACTTCCCCTTTTTCTCCTTTTAAAAGTTATACCTGCAAGGTCATTTGCTACTGTTTTCTTCCTGAGTCAGAAAGCAGCCACTTTAACTTTTCTTCCCCACTTAATAAAGATGTCTGTGAAAATTGGTGTTTGTGTATGGTTTGTGCCCAATCCAGGGTCAGGAAGGGAGCCCCTGCAATGCAGGGATCTCTTTCCGGTGGACCTCTGAGAATTCCAGGCCAGCCAGGGACACATAGTGAGAAACTATCTCAAAAGGAGAAAAAAAATATTAATAAGCCTCATGGCTGGTGCCAGGCATGGTGGCGCCTGCCTCTGAGCCTGATACTCAGGAGGCAGATCTCTGTGAGTATGAGGCCAGCCTCATTTACGTGTGGGTTCCAGGCCAGTCAGGACTACATAGTGAGACTCTGTCTAAAAATACTATTTTTTTTTCAGTGCTGGAGATCAAACCTCAAGACTTTGCACATGCTTTACCATTGAACTATATTTCCATCCCAGTACCACAGTCCCATTTATCTGTTTATCTATTTATTTTTGAGGCAGAGTCTCTGGTTGTCCTAGAACTCACTATGTAGATCAGGCTGGCCATGAACTCACAGAGATCCCCCTTCTTCTGCCTCCTGAGTGCTGGAATCTAAGGTGTGTGCCACTACACCCAGCCTTACGTTCCATCTAAGAATGTCTTTCTCCATGGAGTGGCAGTGCGTGCCAGCATTCTCATTACTTGAGAGGTTGGGACGGGAGGATTGTGAGTTCCAGGTTAGCTTTCGCAGCTCTGTCTCAAAAAAAGGCAGAGGTGAGGGAGAGGTAAATAAGTGATTCTTTCACATTTCCATTTCATTCCCCTACCTTTATTGTGGTGATTATTCATGTAGGTGTTCTCAGAGTTGATCTAAAAATGACCTCTATTAAGTCCTAACTCTCCATTTCGTTCTCCCTCTAGGCATGAATCCTACAAGACTCAGTACAGAGCAATGTTTGTGATGAATTGTTCTGTCAACAGAGAGGAGGTTCTAAGATACAAGAACCCAGGAAACAGGAAGAAGAAGTGGGGTGCTAAGAAGATGAGGTCTAACCCTGAAGGTCCCGTGGAGACAGAAGGGGAAGAAACCTATCACCCTGTCATGTGCACAGAGTGTTCAACTGAGGTGGCAGTCTATGACAAGGATGAAGTCTTTCATTTTTTCAATGTTTTAGCAAGCCATTCTTGAACAGCCTGACAGGTAATTGGCTTCCCAGCACTGTATAAAGCAAATCTGGACTCTTATTTTCTCTGTCACTCTATGACATTGAGTTATCAAAGCAGGATTTCATCTTTATGAGAATGGTTATCAACTGCTATCCCTTCTCTCCCTTTTCTTGGTCATTTACCCATGAGTAATGACGGGACTGATTATTCATTTCATTTCATCTTTGGAGACTTTGGTACTTCTTATTTATTAAATTAGCTTCCTAGAATTAAATAGTCTTGGAATACGTATTTGTTCTTAGTGTTTGGTCCATTGTCTGTTGCTGTAACAAAGTACTAGAGGTCGGTGCTTTATAAAGAAATGAGTTTAGGGCTTGGCAAGACCCGGGAGCCCTCAGGGGAAGGACAGGATAACTCTCCAGTTTTCCTATGCCTGACTTAAACTTGCACGCACATGCACACACACTCACACAGAGGACCTGGAAAGTGGGGGGCGTGCTGACCGTTTGGTGGGGTAACAGAATTGGGGTTGTAAGTAGGAGCAAAGTTCAGTGATATGCATATGAGGTTGCCGCAATGAAACCTGTTTTGTATGCCTACTAAAAGCAACATGAAATAAAAAATAAAATACTTTTTTTTTTTTTGGTTTTTCGAGACAGGATTTCTCTGTATTGCTTTGGAGGCTGTCCTGGAACTCGCTCTGTAGACCAGGCTGGCCTCGAACTCACAGAGATCTGCCTGCCTCTGCCTCCTGAGTGCTGTGATTAAAGGCGTGTGCCACCAACGCCTGGTGAAATAAAATACTTAAGAACTATTGTTCATGTCCTTTCACTTAGAAAAGAACCTTGAGATATCACACATTTCCTGAGGCTATTGGGCTGGACTCAGAGAATTGTGCCGAAGTGTTTCCCTCTGATTTCCATGTGGAGCTTTGAATATCTCTCTGTTCTTTTATTAGGGTGATTTCTATAACTGGCCTGCAAGTGATTGCATCTTGGGTGACAGAGTTTTTCAGCATAGCCTTCTCATATTTTATCACTAGACATATTTTTCTCTTTATGTTAGGTAGCTGCTCATAATCCTTTGAAGGATCACTTATAGCCTTTTTTGCCTCAACTATCCCCTCCCCTCTACAGGGTCTCACACAGCCCACGCTGCCCTGAAACTCCATGTGGCCGAGGATGGCCTTGAGCTCCTGATTACCCTGCCCCTACCTCCCTGTTGGAGCGATTACAGGTGTTCACTAGCATGCTTACTCTAAATCCATTTTAAATGGAGCATAAAATATTTGTTTAAGGGGTTTAAACAGATCCCATTGAAGCTAATTGTTCCTTCATCAGCTTGGTTTATTGTATCATGCCCTATTGCTGTGCAGTGTGGTCACAGACATACAGAATAACACACATTCATTGTCACATTTGTGTGTGTGTGTGTGTGTGTGTGTGTGTGTGTGTGTGTGTGTGTGTGTGGGGAGCCTGGCCACACCTAAACAGTGCATTCAACAAGTCGATAAGGAACCCGGTTAGGTAATGTCTCTTGCAGACTTAGCTGGGCAAGTATCTGTTCCCAGTGTATCAGGCTGTTGGCAGAGTGTGTATCCTTATAGCCACAGGACTGAAGTGCCTTTTCCCCCCTGTTGGTTGTCAACCAGGAGGGAGTGAAGTTGCCACTTTTTTTTTTTCCTGGTTGATTAGCCAGGAGCTGCTTTCAGCTCCCAGACGCTGTCTGCCTCCAGATGTAGAAATACCAACTATTAAATATCACTTGTTAAGTGGGGTTTTTTTTTTTTTTTTTTGGTTTTGTTTTTTGAGACAGGTTTCTCTGTGGCTTTGGAGCCTGTCCTGGAACTCGCTCTGTAGACCAGGCTGGCCTTGAACTCACAAATGTCTGCCTGCCTCTGCCTCCCAAATGCTGGGATTAAAGGCTTGTACCACCAACTCCTGGCATTAAGTGTTTTATTTATGTTTCAAAGGAGCACTCTCTCTCTCTCTCTGTCTCTCTCTCCCCCTCTCTCTTCTATGCTATGTGTTTCTATATGGCAGATGTTGGCTATGCTTGTTTTGTTTGTTTTCTTAGTTCCTAATCTGAAGTCCTAGACACTCCTAAGAGCAGTCATTGCTGTAGGCTTTTGAATGGTTACCAGAGATTTGGAGCAGAAAGAACACGTAAAAGACTGTAATTAGGAAAGCTGAATACTTATGAAACAGTGACCTGAACCCACATCCCCATTTGAATGTTTTTTTTTTGTAAGTAATTTTTGAGTGACTTCTTTTCATTTTTGATGTTTGATTGATTATCACTGACTCGCTGGCTTGCTGTGGTCTCTTAGAAGTTTCTGATTTTTCTTGTACTGAGGATTGTACCCAGGGCCAGGAAGTACTTACTATAGAGCTACAACCTAGCCATAGGCCTATGGGAACTTAACCGCCTAAATGTAAACTCGAAGAGGTTACCCCACAATATATATACAGTTATTGTGTCAATTAAAAAATAAGCATTAGCTGAGCATGGATCCTAGCACTCAGGAGGCAGAGGCAGGCACATCTCTATGAGTTCAAGGCCAGCCTAGTGTGATGGGCTCATCCCTATGGCCTAGTCTGCATAGCAGGTTTCAGGTCAGCCATGGTTACATAGAAAAATCCTATCACTAAAAAGCAGCCGGACAGTGGTGGTCTACACCTTTAATCCCAGCACTCGGGAGGCAGAGGCAGAGGCAGGCGGATCTCTGTGAGTTCGAGGCTAGCCTGGTCTACAGGACAGCCTCCAAAACAATACAGAGAAACCCAGTCTGGAAAAACAAAAACAACAACAAAAAAGCAACGAAAATCCTTCAAAATTAAGTAAATACATGTTTAAGTATCCCTTAAGCTTATAGTCTTACTTTTAGCTGGAATCACTGATTGCCCCTACCCTGTCCACTCCCCTATGTACTGCAATGCTGCTTGGGTGTTCCTCAGAATTAGTATGTTGGGAATTTAATTCTCAAAGCCCTATGATAATGGCTTTGGAGATGGGTCTTTGGAGGAAGCCAGGATTAGATGAGCCCCCTCTCCACATGATGACGGCATCCATGGTTTTACAAGAAGAAGAAACCTCTGCCATCACGGCAGTTGCTTGGTCCTACCATGTGGTGCCATTACATTATGATGCAAATGCCAAGCAGGGTTGACACCCCGTGCCCACAGAGCCCAGCCATAGCTCAGAGGGGGACGGTGTTACATAACCATGGACACCAACAAGCAGCCGTCCCTGGGACAGACCTGGCCAAGTGTCCCAGCACTACCCTTCCAGCTTATCTGAATGGAAAGTTGGGATGACAATGGCAAACCTTATGTAAAAGAGTAAGTTACCCAAAAAGTGACGGTGATATGCTAGCATTTAGTCACCGTGAGAGGAGTCTTCAGTTTGTACTATCACCTGAAAACCAGGTAGTGCATGCCATCATGTAAAGATGACTTTTTTTTTAAAGTTCGGTGGTCAGAAATAGCCCCTAATGGGGTTCATTTTAGCCTAATATGTAAGAGGTCTGAAAAACAGACCTCGTGTACAGTTTTATAATGATTTTGTAGTGGAGGGGTTTCAGAGACATAGTACCTATGCAAGTCTCTGTAGGGAACCAAATGTCTGAAGCGGGTGAGTTTGGGGGCCGGGCGGTAGTGGTGCACACCTTTAGTCCCAGCACTTGGGAGGCAGAGGCAGGTGGATCTCTGTGAGTTTGAGACTGTCCTGGTCTACAAGAGCTAGTTCCAGGGCAGCCCCCAAAGCCACAGAGAAACCCTGTCTCAAAAAACAAAACAAAAACAAACAAAAAAGATTACTTTTGGGACTCTATTCCAACTATCTGTAACTCCAGTTCCAGGGGATCGCATGCCCTCTTCCGATCTTCACAGTCACCAGGCATGGCGGTGGCACACACACATAGATGCAGGCAAAACACCCATACACATAAGCAATATTTAGTGTGTGTGTCTGTGTCTGTGTCTGTATAGTCATGTGTGTGCAGGTAACTTAGGAGTCCACAAGAAGACCCCGAATCCTTTAGAGCCAGAGCTAGGAGCAATGTCCCAGGCAGGTTCTGGAAACCAAACTGGTCCTCTGGAAGAGCAGGACATGCTCTTACCCTCTGAGCCATCTCCCCCACCCCTCATTAAGAAATTTTAAGTTGGGGGGCTGGAGAGATTTAAGAGCACTGGCTGTTCTTCCAGAGGTCCTGAGTTCAATTCCCAGCAACCACATGGAGGCAGAGTGTTGTATATATAATAAATAAATAAAATCTTTAAAAAAAAGAAATTTTAAGTTGGTACTTGAAACTCTTTCCTTTTTCCTCTTCCTCTCCTTTCTTTCTTTCTTTCTTTCTTTCTTTCTTTCTTTCTTTCTTTCTTTCTTTCTTTCTTTTTTTTTTCTTTTTGATTTTCGAGACAGGGTTTCTTTGTGGCTTTGGAGCCTGTCCTGGAACTAGCTCTTGTAGATCAGGTTGGTCTTGAACTCACAGAGATCCCCCTGCCTCTGCCTCCCGAGTGCTGGGATTAAAGGCGTGCACCACCACCTCAGGCTCTCCTTTATTCTTGAGACAAGGTCTCATTATGTATCCTGACTGGCCTAGAACTCACAATATTATCCAGGCTGGCCTTGAATTCTTGGTTCTCCTCCTGCCCTGGTCCCCCAAGTGCTGAGATTGCAGGTATAAGACATCACACATGGATTTTTCTTTTGATTATAATTCTTATAACATTCTCATCTTACTCTAGGAATATTACTATTTTGTGGAGTTGGGGGCTTAAGGCAGTGCCTCCCTAATTTAGCTCTGGCTGGCACTGAACTCACAGAGAGCCACCTGCCTCTGCCTGGAATTCAGGGCAGGAACCACAATGCTTAGTTTACTCTTAACCATGCAATGGTTTTAATGCTTTCTGGTTCCTCATGGCTCCCAAATTTTCAGCTTTGGCTTTCATATATAGAGAACAGAAACAGAATGACTGAACTGAGAAAACTATCAATAGATGCTATACAGTTAGAATAGCCATTCCTTCACTGTATGATTAAATAACTTCCTGATGGGGCCTTTCTGTGTCCAGTCTCTCATTTCCTAAGTTCACGATTTGCACTGCGATTAGTTTTAACTCTCACAGTTCTCATTAAACTTCCCTGATCTTCAAACCCTTCCATGTTTCGAACTTGATGGACTTTCCTTCCCGTTCTCCTCAAGTACTTTCAGGTTGCAGCCAAATGAATCATGGGTTTTATTTCATGCTCCTTGAATAACTAACTGAAAGGCCCCACACTGGCTAACCCTTAACCTCTTCATTTTGCCTGAAGCCTTTCCTGATCTGCTTCCTTCTTCAGTTACCACAGAGCTTGGAAGGACTGCCTCTCTCTGAGCTGTCTCATTTTGTTTGTGATTTGGAGGTACCATGTTCACCTTTTTTGACTCAGCGTGGCAAGCAGAATGGCCACCTCATCTCATTCATGTGTCTAATGCTGGCCCAATAAATGCTCAGTGAAAGCTCTTTCTAAAAGAATCAGAAATTCAAGTGCATTTTTAAAAAAAATTTGAGACAGTCTTATTATATAACCCTGGCTGTCCTGGAGCTCACTCTGTAGACCAGGCTGGTTTCAAACTCACAGAAATCCACCTACCTCCGCCTCCCGAGAGGTGCGATCAAAGGTGCATGTCACCACACCTAGCCTCAAGTGTGTTTTTTTTTTTTTAGGACTTAACCTGAATCAGTAAGAGATGGTTATGTTAGTTCTACTGAGGCGTCGAGTCGATAGCATCATAGATGATCTGGGCACTTTGTTCCTTTCCGTCCTTTAGATGGATTCCCATAGCTTCATCTTTAAAACGAGGATAAAGGAATCCAAGAATAAGATCACTATGAAATGTGCTGCTATTAAATAAAATAAGTGCTTAGTTGAAAAAGTTGAACTTGGGGTTTTTATATTTCCTTACTTGCAAGCCTCATGGAAGTAATAAACATGAAAGTCAAGAGCAATCTGCTGTCGAACTAAGGTCACGCGGTGATCTTCATGGGGGAATGGGTGGAGATCCAGGCTGACTGGGGGCTTTCCATCTGTGCTCTGAAGAGCTCCAAACCACACCTCTTCAGGACAGTGCTATCTGGGAAGTATCTCCCAGGCTGGGTCTTCTCAGGTCAGAGATGGTCTTCTGTTCCACAAAGTGTCCAGCACTGACCCAAGAGTTGAGAAAGGAGAAGTCGATCAGGGAGCAAAGAAGGAAAGATAAGACTCTTAGTGTATAGGTGAATGAATATTCTATTAAGTATTTGAATGATATCAGGAAATTATGAACTTTAAAAAAACAACTCCTTGCTACTCATGTGACTTTTTCATATCTTCTGATCTCTACACCTATTCCAGCCTAGAGCTTGAACTTGATAATGAGAAACAGTTTCTGGCTTAGTCATAGCTATTGCTGAGATACTGTAACTCCTTTTCATTCAGAGGATCAATATGCTGAAAATTTTCTAGTTTTATTTTGTATTTTAAAAGAAGAGATTGTTTACTTATTTTTATGTGTACGAGTGTTTTGTCTGCAGGTGTGTCCTGGCACCGTGTGTCTTCTGCCTGAGGAGTTCAGAAGAGGGCACCTGAGTTTTTGGAATTGGAGTCGTGATTCATGGTCGGGCACTGGGAGCCAAATCTGGGTCCTCTGCAAGAGCAACAAATGCTCTTAGCCATTGAGACTTCTCCAGTCACCATCTTTCCGTTTATAAAAGGAGCTTTGTTGCATTCAGTGTAAGCATAATATAATACTTTAAAATATGTATCTTTATGGAAATCTGTAAAGTTGGCTCAGCTGTTGAGAGCTCTTGTTTTTCCAGAGGACTCAGTTTGGTTCACAGAACCTACATGGTCGCTCCTAACTGTAACTTTAGTTCCAGGAGTTCTAGTGGTCACTCTGTCCTCTGCAGGTACCAGTCATACATGTGGTACACGGATATTACACAGAGGCGGAAACCCCATACACACTTTTAAAAAATCTAAAAATATGCTTTCCATATTTATTTTCATTTTCTTGGATTTCATTGTTTATTGTGGGCAAAACATGGTAGGCACTGTCATAATAACAAGTTTTATTTTTAATAGCAATGATTTAGGGAAACTGTGCTCCTTTTAGTTTCTGAGATGGAGTCTCCGCTTGTGTTCAGGGTCTCCAACCCTGGGCTAAAGGGATTCTTCTGTGTCAGCCACCTGAGTGCTGGAAGACAGGTGTGCACTACCATACCTGGTTGATGTGTGTGGTAGTTTGAATGTAATTGGCCCCTGTAATTTTTTAGGGAGTGGCACTTTTAGGAGATGTGGCTTTGTTGGTGTGGGTGTGGCTGGTGTTGAGGTTTCCTATGCTCAGGATACCACCCAGTGTGTCAGTTGACTTCCTGTTGCTTGCAAGAGTGTAGGTATCCTGAGCACAGGAAACCTCAAAACCTCCCCCTGAAGGAAGTTTACACACGACCTCCAACAGTGTCATACCCACAAGTTCTGGGTTGGTCTGGACAACAGTGTGAGTTCAAGGCCAGCCTAACAAATTAATGAGACTATGTACAAAGTAATCAGACAATAATCAAAATAAAACAAAGAACCCTAGAGCAACCAAGTTAGAAAATTACGAGAGAGACGTAGCCCAGTGGCATAGATCTTGCTCAGTATGAGTTTGGTTATTGGTACTACATAAAAACCAAGAAAGAAACATGACCCATCCCCAGTTCTTGGAGCACACCATCCCTTTATATTTATTTCATGTTTGAGACGGTCTCTCTGTTATGTAGCTCTGGCTGTCCTGAACTTGATATGTAGACTAGGCTGGCCCAAGTGCTGGGATTAAAGTGTTGGTGCCCGACCATGCCCAGTCCTTTACATTTTTTTTTTCCGAGTCAGGTTTCTCTGTGTAACCCTGGCTGTCCTGGAACTTGCTCTGTAGACCAGGCTGGTCTCAAACTCAAAGATCTGTCTATCTCTGCCTCCAATGCTGTGATTAAAGGCGTGTGCCACCACTGCCCGGCTAATTTTTTTAAAGTCACATTTATGAGTGTTGTGTGTGTGAATAGAGGATATGTTTCAGGAGTCAATTCTCTCATTCCAGCATGAGGGTATCTGGGGTCAAATTCAGGGTACCATCAGTGTTGGTAACAAGCACCTTTAGCTGTTGAGGTGTGCTCCAGCTCAAGAACGCACTTTGTTTCAGGCACTGCCAAAGGCATAAATGGACCAGTCCACAGCTTGTTCTCCAGGAGCTCATTTATTAGCAAGTACGGCTCCCTTGATAGACAGTGCCAGTGCAGGTATGAGGAGCACCAGGGGAGAGCTTTTCTGGGGGTCTGTGTCCTTTGACAATGGGATTGATCCTTGATAGATAAACAGGAATCCAATAAGAGCAAGAATAGGGAGACATTGGTACTTTACAAGACAGCATAGTTTCTCGTAGTTTGTTTTTTTTATGTAGGTATAGGGAGGGGAAAAGCTCATGCTACAGTCAGTAGTAATAATCCTGGGTGCCTGGGGGAGAGATCAGAGCCATTAATGCTTATCCTGTGGAGGCAACGTAAGTCGTGGGTGCCTTGGGAGATTCGCTGCAGCACTGGAGAGGAAAGCCTGGGCTAGGGGACAAAAGAAGAAGATGAGGTGTGAGGCTAGTGCACAGTAGGCATAGGAGGTGCCTGTTGAGAATAGACTGCTCCCCTCTAATTCCTGTTGAGAGCTGAGTAGAGTCAGTAATGCTCAGAAACTTGACAGTACTCTTCACAACTGTAAAGATCTATGGTGAAAATTAACTGTGCTAGTTTTCTGATCCTGTGGTCAAACACCTGAGACAGCATGAAGGGAGGAAAGGTTAATTTGGGTTCACAGTTTTGGAATTGTCAGCCTGTGCTTGATTTTTTTTTTTAACTCTTTAGCTCTTTTGGCACGTTGGGGACCCACCACCCAACTCCCAAATAAATACATGGAGGCTTATTCTTTCTTATGAATTCCCAGCCTTAGCTTGGCTTATTTCTAGCCAGATTTTCTTAAGTTATCCCATCTATCTTTTGCCTCTGGGCTTTTACCTTTCTCAATTTCTGTATATCTTTTCTTTCCTTCTTCTCCATGGCTTGCTGTGTAGCTGGGGGACTATATCTGGTGTCCTCTCTCCTTCTTTTCTCGTACCTTGATCTCTTCCAAGATTTCTTATATTTATTCTTTCTTCCTGCTAGCCCTGCCTATCCTTTCTCCTGCCTAGCTATTAGCCATTCAGCTCTTTATTAAACCAGTCAGGTGTTTTAGGCAGGCAAAGTAACAACACAGCTCTATAGGATTAAACAAATGCAACATAAAAGAATGCAACATGCTGGGCGTTGGTGGTGCATGCCTTTAATCCCAGCACTCAGGGGGCAGAGGCAGGCGGATCTCTGTGAGTTCGAGGCCAGCCTGGTCTACAGAGCTAGTTCCAGGACAGCCTCCAATACAATACAGAGAAACCCTGTCTCGAAAAACAAAAACAAAAAAGCCCCCCCCCCGCAAAAATATGCAACATATGTTTGTATCATTAAACAAATGTTCCACAGCATAAACAAATGTAACACTGATAGGGGATATCCTTCTGTATATGTGTTTCTTTTATTGGTTGATGAATAAGATACTGTTTAGCCAGCAGAGACAGGAAGATAGGTGGGGCTAGGAGACAAGGAGGATGCTAGGGAGAGAGGGAGAGAGGCAGAGGTGCCGGGAGGAGAC
This sequence comes from Mesocricetus auratus, assembly GCF_017639785.1. Lineage (NCBI taxonomy): Eukaryota > Metazoa > Chordata > Mammalia > Rodentia > Cricetidae > Mesocricetus > Mesocricetus auratus. The sequence continues at coordinate 61,322,082 of NW_024429186.1, forward strand.
GCCATGTAGCCACCAAAGGAGTAACGGGTCTGGGTATTCTCCGGTAAGCCCAGATCATGTGAAAATACATAGATTTATAGAAATGGGTTAATAATTAAGATAGAGCTAGCCAATAAGAGGCCCTAGCCATTGGCCAACAGTTTCATAATTAATATGGCATCCTTGTGTTTATTTGGGGCAAAGTGGCTGTCGTTCCAGGTGGGACAAGAAACTCCAGTTACATAACACATCTTTAATATTCTACAAGTTGATTGGCCCTGTAATAATGTAGCAAGCTGTTTGCCTGAGGGAAAATGGGAATCAGAGAGAGACAGGAAGGTGCCAGGGTCTGGGACCTCTTCCAAGACATGTTCTAGATGACTTTGTCTCATCAGGCCCTACTTACTTGTGGTGGTTTGAATGAAATGTCCCCCTTTCAAGTCCAGAAAACAGTGTTTCACACCGTGATCCCTTCTTATTCTCTGGCTCTTACATTAATTCTTTCCTCATCTGCAACCTTCCTGAGTCTTGGAGTGATACAGATGTTTTGTTTAGGGCTGAGCACTCAACAGTCACTTTTCTATACATTTTGACCAATTATGAGTCCTTGCTTTAACTGTCACTCCCTGCAAACCAAAGCTTCTTTGACCAAGACTGGGTATGAATGTAATTATTTAAAGCCAGTTTAACTAAGCCGGTTTAGCAAATATTAGTAGCAGGTTTCCTCCTTGGGCCTGTGACCTCCCCAGCCATGGGCTTTTGGCAAGATTTACAGTAGCAGAATTCTCTCTTGTGGAGCAGGCCTAAAATCCTATTAGAAAGCAGTTGATTACCCTCATAACAGTCATGCCTTTATTGCACCAGTGAGCCTGGTAGGTTAGTTTTGTAGCTCACGGATTCCTGATGAATTCTCTCCCTAAGCATCTTATACCTTTGGGCACAATGAAAGCTAGTCAGCAAGGAAGACATTTTCAGCTCAAATCCAATTTAATTTCTGAGCTTACTTCTTACCTTCATGTATCTGAAAGATGAGTCCAGGCTAGGTGTAGTGGTGCATGCTTGCAACCCCAGCACTCAGTAGTCTGAAAAAGGTGAATTACTGGGAGTTTAAGGCCAGCTTGGGCTACATAGTGAGATCCCGTATACTGGTTAGTTTTTCTTGTCATCGCCATAAGAACTAGTCACCTGGGAAGAGGAAACCTCAGTTAATGAATTGTAATATCAGATTTGGTCCGTGGGCATGTCTGTGGGCAAAGAGTCTTGATTATACGTGATTGGCCCCAGCCTACTATGGGCAGTGCTATTCCTGGGCAAGTGGGTCTGGGTTGTTTAAGAAAGCAAGCTGAGCAAGCCAGGGAGAGCATGCTTGTAAGCAGTGTTCCTCTGTGGTTCCTGTTTCAGTCTCCTGCCTTGAGTTTCTGCCTTGGCTTCCCTCGTGATGTTCTGTAATCTATAAGATGAAATAAATTCCTACCCAAGTGTTGTTGTTGTTGTAGTGGTTGCCACAGCATCAGAAAAACAAACTAGAACACAGTCTCTAAAAACAAAGACGAACTAACAAAAGATCTGAGAATGATTAATGACTTTGTCTTAATACCTGAAGTAGTGGGGTCCTGTCTTAGTTAGGGTTTCTGCTGTAACAAGACACCATCACCAGAAAGCAAGTTGGGGAAGAGGAAAGAATTTACTTGATTTTCGTTTCCACATCGCTGTTCGCCACTGAAGGAAGTCAGGACAGGAACTCAAACAGGGCAGGATCCTGGAAGCACGAGCTGATGCAGAGGCCATGGAGGGGAGCTGCTTACTGGTTTGTGTCCTATGACTCGATTAGTCTATCTTCTTATAGAACCCAGGACCACCAGCCCAGAGATGACACCACCCACAATGGGCTGGGTCCTCCCCCACTGATCACTAATTGAGAAAATGTCTTACAGCTGGATCTCTTGGAGGCATTTCCTCAGCTGAGGCTCCTTCCTCTCTGATGACTCTAGCTTGTGTCAAGTGGACACACAAAACCAGCCAGTACAGTTCCTTAGTCCTGGAATCAAATGCTAGACTTTCATATGGGGTATTATTCTGTGTTTGGAACATCTATCACCCATGTTTCTATTAGTACTTCTCCAGCAGTTAGCTCAAGTATTCTTTCCCAGAACCCTTTATGCTTCCAATCTAACACACAGAACACAGATATCCTTTATCACACTTCACTGTAGTCTACCTGCCTGTCTTCTCAGGTAGACTAGGTACTTTTGAAAGTAGATTTAAGTCTATTACTGTTTTTAAGGTCTTTGCTCATAAGGAACATTTGATATTTTTAAGTTAATAGTTGTCAACCTTCAAAGTTTTAAAGCTTAAAGCAGTAGGCTCAAAACTTTTAAACATGTAAATTGCAGATCATTTAATTATGTCATTTCATATGCAGACAGTGCTTGGACTTCCAGAAGAGTGGAATACCGCTGGTATTGTTGCTGGTAGAAAAATCTTAGGAGAGCATTTCTAGGAGAAAGCTCCCACGCTGACCTCAAGCTGTTTGTCTGTAGAACCCAGTACGCCAAGTTCTCTTCTCCTGACCCTGATCTACTTGGCTGTTTCCTAAGTGCAGCCACTGAAAGATGGGCTGCTAGCTGTTTATGGCCAGTTCTCTTGTGTTTAGGTTAAGGAGTACTGGGGGGGGGGGCGGTTATATGGCCTAGATATGTGTGTTTTCATGCATGTGCCTGGGCGAGAGAAGAACCGATGTACCCGTCACTTTTACAGTTTGCAACACCTCCTTGGCTGGGTGACATTTGGCAACCACGTTCTCTTTGATCCCTCATTTTCTCTGTCAAAGGACACTATTTGCACGCCTGACTCCACGGTTGCATTCTCACCCAGTCGTGGCCCAGAGTCCTGGCCCACACACTTATTTCTAGAGGAAGGAACCCTTCTGGCTGGTCTGAAAGAACCTGGTTCGTAAGGGCATGCCCTCGACTGGACACCAGTGGACACCGAAGCCGGACTCGCAACCGCCATGCGGGCGCGTGAGGATGCAGAACGGGCGCTTAAACCCAGACCGTTTCGGGGAAAACGCACCGGGGTCGAGGCTCGGGGCGGGGCGCGAGCACCGGAGGTGTCCTCCTGGCCAATAAGCGCCGGTCAGGCGGGACCGGCGGTGGCCGCTCGGGTGCGCGCGGGGCTGGGCGTACACGGTGACGCGCGGAGCCGGCCGGGCCAATGGGCGCAGGGTGGTGGCGGGCGGGCGGGCCCCGAGGCCTGGGGCTTTAGGAGGTGAGCGGGCCGCGGGCCGGCCTGACGCTGCTGCATCGCGGGAGGCGCATGGCGGGCATGGCGCTGGCGCGGGCCTGGAAGCAGATGTCCTGGTTCTACTACCAGTACCTGCTGGTCACGGCGCTCTACATGCTGGAACCCTGGGAGCGGACCGTGTTCAGTATCCTGTGTTTCCTGGCCTGGCCGGGGCTTGGAGGGGCGAGCGCGCTGGGTGGGGGTAAGGGAGTCTTACGGCCAAAGGAGGTGAAACCGCGGAGGTCGGGGAGTAGGGCGCAATTCTCCTGCCCAAGGTGGTGGCGTCCTGATTTCTGCAGGCTGTCGGGAGGGCGGCGTCTCTCCTGGTGCTTCATGCCCCGCTTCGGCCGCCCCTGCCTTTTGCTTCAGTCTCCTGGTACGAGGCAGGGACGATGCTGGTGGAGCAAATCGCTCCAGGCTTGGGCGTCTTTGACCCCTTAGCTATTCCTGATTTGATTGGCTTTGGAGTGACAGAACTCTAACCAGTTCACCAGGTTGTGAGTACGTGGTCGTGACACTCATACAGTTTTGGGAAGCAGTTTATAAGTTATTGTCAGGCCTTTTTGGTCTTCAAGATGGCAGTTTAAAAAGTGTGTTTTGTTTTATGATTTCTTCGCATCGTAAGTACAAGCTGTGCCCGGGACAGATTTGTGGTTACTTGTGGATGGGGTTTCAACCTGTGCTTTGCTGTGTAGTTTATAAATAAGAATTGTTAAGTGATGACTTTGCTGAGCATTTCGTCATACCTTACCTCACCTAATTTTGACAGCCCCAATGAACAACTCAAGATTGTGAAGTCTGGGATGTTTGTTGCTCCCAATGTCTATTTGGATACCCTCTGATATTATTTATGTGGACTAAACACTAACAATGCATCCCTTTTCTCTTCCAGTCCCCTCTCCTTAGTAAAATCTGAATTATTTCACATCACGTGTTTATTTCGTCAAGGCTTATCTTTCTGATGTGGTTTAGCTTCCTTAGGAACGACTTAACACACACATTGCTGCATGAAGACTGAGGTAGCACTCACTCCACGCTTTATCAAGGGTTCTGGTATTGGAGTAGCATGAGGATTTTGGAGCTGACTCTTGAAAAATTTTAGCTGCTTGCAAGACATTTTATTACCGTTGCTATTTCTTTCCTAACCTAGAATTTCATAACTAGAGTGCATATTTGGGGCTTTGAAATATAAAGTGCTGATTTCCTGCATTGTGTGTTTGTAGCTTGAGTTCAGTCTTTGGATTTTGTAGGTCAGGTAAAATGTACATTTAAATACATGTTTAATTGGAGCTTCTCAATAGTAGTAGGTAATCTTGACTGAAAATTGTCTTACTACACATTAAACAATGTTGTCAAAATAACAATAAAGAAAGCCAAATGTGGTGGTTCATAACTGATTGCAGTGTTCAGGAGGTTGATTCAAGAGGGTTGCTGGAAGTTCAAGGCAGCCTGGGCTACATAATACATAGCCAGTATCAGGCAAGCCAGGGTTACATTGCAAAACTCGAAGGAAGGAAGGAAGGAAGGAAGGAAGGAAGGAAAAGAAAGTGTTGGGGTGAAGTTTGAACGTCTTTAAGTCAGGTTGATGGTAAAGCTTAGTGTGGACAGTGGCAACAGTGTTAAGATTTTTCTGTGCTATGTTGTAGTAGAAACAGTGTCCTGTTTTGAAGACTAGAGAGAAATTATGGAGGGAAACCTAATGCCTCAGTAGATTTTGGTTTTGATGTTTTTGACTAATTGGATCTAGCTATGCTTCCAAGCTTGCCTATGTTGCCAAACTTGCCTGAAACTCAAAGTAATCCTCCTATCTTAGCCTCTTGAGTGCTGGTATGGTGTGGGCCACCATGTTTGCTGTAGTGTATCTTCTGCCATTACCTTTGGGCTTTCCTGTTACCAGGGAGGACTAAGTGGATGAAACAGAAGCTTAGTGAACCCTGTCTCCAAAATAGTAGCAGTAGCAACAGCATCATTGTTCGAGACCACATAGTATAGTGGTCTTCAGACATTTGGTGTATGTAACCCTCCCTCCAAAGGAAAAAAAGGTGGATGCTATGTTCCCTTGCTCATTTATGTTGATATAGGAGTCTTGTAGATAACTAGAAAGAATTCATTTATACATATATTTTAATACTTTTGTTAAAATGATTTTCTTATACAATTTATACAAAATGCTCATTGTATAATTGGCTAAACCAGTCTACACGGTGAAGCCAACAGGAAAAGAAAAGCTTTAATTTCTATCAGAAAAAAGCTGTCCCCCCTTTTTTTTCCCTGTTCAAATTATTGTGTCCAGGCCTAGGTGTGGTGGTGCATGTTTGCAGTCCTAGTACTAGGGAGGTAGCTAACTGTGGGAGCATCAGAAATTCAGGGCTAGCTTCAGCTACATGGTGAGTTTGAGGCCAGCCTTGGCTTCATGAAACCCTGTTCCACCCTAAACCACAAAACCAAACCAACCAAAAAAACATTGTGTTACAATAAACATTCCTGCTTTCCTTTGGATGAATAGAGACTTGGGGTCTGTGCCAGATGTCTGTTATCTGAATGAAAGTAAAACCTAAGTTATTATCCCTTCTTTGCTGTGGTAGAGGTTCAGTGTGTGGAGTCACCCCCACCCCCCACCAAATTGTTCTCTCTTGAGATTGAGGTAGATGGGAGAGTATGAGGAGGGGGATGGGAAGATTTGGTAGCCCAGGCGCAGTTCTCAGATCCTTGTTAGAAAACCGGAAGTTGTTCTCTAACTGGATTGTTGCAAACTTCCTGGGAGATTATTTCCTCAGTTCCAGTTTCTAAGCTTTGGTTTGTTTTGTCCTGTGTCTGTGTTGAGAATGTTAGAAAATCTACTATCTGTACTCCTTAGGCTTTTAAATAATGCTTTTCTTTAGTAGCTTATAGGAAAGGTGTAAGATAATGAAGATTATGCTTAAGGTCTGGGAAAGTCCTAGGGGCAGCCGTCCCTGCTGTTTCGCACAGTGCTTCGGTTTGTGAAACGAGCCATTTGTTACAATTTGTTAGTAGCAATGACTGAAGGCCTCCTTAAGCCTTGAGTATTGTGATGTTTATGACTCTTCTGAGATTAACTAAAAACAGATTCATTCTCTTTTAAGATTTTTTTATTTTTTATTTTTTAGAGCCTTGGCTGGCCTGGGACTCAGTATTATAGCCTCAAAATCAGAGGTCCACCTGCCTCCTGAGTGCTGGGATTAAAGGCGTTTGTTATTCTGTCTGGGCCAATTTGTTTTGTTTTAGTTTTTGTCTGTTTGTGGTTTTTTGAGACAGTGTTTCACTGTATAGTCCTGTATGTCCTGGAACTCACTCTGTAGATCAGGCTGGCCTTGAACTTAAACTCTGCCTCCAGAATGCTGCGATCAAAGGTGTGCATCATGGCCCACTCCTTGGTGGTAGCACATGCCTTTAATCCCAGCACTTGGGCATTTCTTTTTTTTTTTTTGTTTTTTTGTTTTTCGAGACAGTGTTTCTCTGTATTGTTTTGGAGGCTGTCCTGGAACTCGCTCTGTTTACCAGGCTGGCCTCAAACTCACAGAGATCCGCCTGCCTCTGCCTCCCGAGTGCTGGGATTAAAGGCGTGCGACACCAACGCTTGGGTACACTTGGGGATTTTTTAGTTTGAGGCCAGCCTGGTTCACAGAGGGAATTTCAGGACAGCTAGGGCTACACAGAGAACCTCTTTAAAAACAAAACAAAAAGAAATACACAAAAAGAATAAATTGGAGGTGGGGAAGCAGAGTGAGTTCCAGGACAGTCAAAGCTACATAGAGAAACCAGAAAACTCCAGGTATTCATATTTAATAGTTAAAAGCTAGGTTTCAGAGCTACCAGATAGAGTATATGTTGGAATGCTTGAAATAGTTATGGAGTGTTTGAGAGAACATTTGTACTAAATAGTTATAAGTAAAATTTCATTCATAAACTTCATTTTGGCCAGCATGCATTATGCATGTTCTGGACAATCCTCAGATAGTAGTGTTTCTTGGAAAACAGTATTTTAGCAGCCCCCTGGGAACTTGTGCAACTTACTAAGCAAGCCCTACCAGAAACGATCATTATCATCTTGGGGGACAATTTGATTAGCTCAGGTAGGCAGCTCAGTGTGGCTGGCAGCTGCCCCAGGGTTCATTAGAAATGCATGGATAGTGTTGAGTGGAGATACTAGTTGTCAGGTTTCTGAGGCTGCCACACAGGCTTTATGGGATAGTGCCACTAGCATCGGCTGAGAGCTGGGCCAGTCTGGAGATGTGTCTCTGGAGGTTGCTCTGCTGCAGATGCTAATTTCTAATTTTCTTAAAATAGAATCCAAAGGGCTTCTGCCTGTGCAGCAGCTGAGCTGAGAGATGTTTCCTGCTGAAGGTTGTCAGTCATTGCCCTCTAGTCTGGCTGCCCTACAGATGAAAAATCCCATATGAGGGGGCTCAGCAGTTAAGAGCACATACTGCTCTCACAAGGACAAAGGTTCAGGTTTTAGTACCCACATGGTGGCTCATGTCTGTCTGTAATTCCAGTTCCAGGGTGTCTAAACTGCTTCCCCTCTAAAAAAGAGGGAGAGACAGAGAGACAGGTCCCATGTGAATGATACAGAACCAGTTGCACGGAAGCTAACTGGTATTCTAGAAATAGGGACTGAAGCAGAACTCTGGGAAACCTCATACACACACACCCAGAACTGGGCCTTTAAATCTTTGAGAAGGCAGTAGACTAATTAATGAAAATACACATCTGTTTGTAAATTTGTGTCTGCAATCAGAGCTTCAGAAGATTTCCAGGGGTTTAGTTCAGGGTGAGGATGTTTTTCAGGGCATACCCAGTGTTCAACAGCATGACTTTTCTTTTTTCTTAAAACCTTTTGTGTGTGTGTGTGTATGTATGTATGATGTGTGTGTGTATGAGCTTGCGTGTGTACACTAGTGCTTGTGCAGAGGATTACTAAAGGGAGTGGGCTCTCCTTTTACCATGTGGGTTTCAGGGATCCAATTCAGGAACTGGGCTTAGCCCAAAGCTCCTTTACCCACTGAGTGCTTAGCAGCAAGCACTTTCATCCATCTTCCGGGTATTGTTTTTGTTTTATTTTTTCTCTTAGTTTGTAAAGAGTTCGGTGTATAAATTTTGGTTAGTGGAAACAATTCAATTCTTTCTTGGAGTCAGCCAACTGTAAACAGTCCAGGGGATGGGTTTTACTCCAGAGCACTAACTTCCGGTGCTGATAGGATTTCCTGTGACTTGAGAATGGGGCAATCAGGTAATCTACACAACTGTAACAGTGTCATGTAACAGTATTAGTCCCCTTACATATGCTGTTTCATAAGGCAGCCAGAAAAGTATCAAGACACAGTTGATACATTTGAGACAAATAAGCTTTCTTATCATTTCTGTTTGGGATGCTCTCCAGCTATTTTAGGTCAAGAGGATGAGTTAAAGATCCCCGTCTGTCTCCCCCCACCCCAAGGTTTCTCTGTGTAGCCATAGCTGTCCTGGAACTAGCTCTGTAGAGCAGGCTGGCCTTGAACTCACAGAACTCTGCCTCCCTCTGTCTAATGCTGGGATTACAGGTGTATATCACCATCATCACCATTGTGGCTGCCAGGCTATGGTGACTGCTTTTGTGTAGGGCTTTGCCTTTCACTAAATATTCTCAGATAACAATCAAATGCTCTCCCCTATTCTCCTAAATGGTCCTTTAAAATACATTGTACTTATCAAAATTGTTTTGTTTTTTTGTTTTGTTTTTTGTTTTTCAAGACAGGGTTTCTCTGTGGCTTTGGAGACTGTCCTGGAACTAGCTGTTGTAGATCAGGCTGGTCTCGAACTCACAGAGATACACCACCACCAGCTCATAATTGGTTTTTACAAAGGACTTTGACTAGTGTAAGATTAGATTGAGCTTGGTGTCTCATGCCTTTGATCCCAGAATTTGGGAGATTTCTGTAAGTTCTAGGCCAGGTCTACATATTGAATTCCAGACAGCCATGGATGGCTACAGAGAGATCCTGTTTCCAAAAAGAAAACAAACCAGAGAGAGAGAGAGAGAGAGAGAGACTTGATTGCTTTAAAATTTTTCTCATGTGAGCAGTGTGATAAGAGACATAAAACATTAAGTGGAGTGGGCTGTACCCTAATAAAGCAGAATGAGCTACCCTTCCCCCCAAATAGAGAGATCCTGACTTTGCTGAGAGAAATGTTTCCCAAGTCTTGTGAATGGCAAGGGGCAGGTGTTATTGTTTGGGGTAGGTAGTGTTAATTGCTGGTCTTGGTTCTGATGAATGGTGTTTGTCTTTAAAGCATTTCCTGCCTTTGTTACAGTACTTTTTTTTTTAAGTTGCTGGAATAAGCACTGGGTTAGCCTGTTTATTTTTTTATTCTTTAGCTGAAAACTTAGCAGCTCGTGATTAGTTGGCTAATCTCTCTTTAAAGAAACAGCAAGCTCCCTATGAATATATACTTTTACAGCCATTTGATTTTTTTTTTAATTTAGGTTTATTTATTTACTATGTATACAGTGATCTGCCTGCATGCCAGGAGAGGGCACCAGATCTCATTACAGATGGTTGTGAGACACCATGTGGTTGCTGGGAATTGAACTCAGGACCTCTGCACCATCTCTCTAGCCTGTCATTTGATTTTTTTTTTTTTTTTTGGTGGTTGTTTGTTTTGTTTTGAGACAGAGCCCTACTGTATATTACTGAACTAGTTAGTAGACCAGGCTCTCCTGGAATTCACAGAGATCCGCACGCTCTGCCCCCTGAGTGCTGGGATTAAAGGTGTTTAACCACCATGCCTGGCTCCATTTGCTTTCAGCCATGAATGCAATAAAATGTTTATGTTACAGCTGTTTTTCATTAGCCCTTGTACATATGTTTGTATGTAGTAACTAAATGTATTCTCCAAATAAATAGAATCCTAAAATGTTAATGATTAAAGGATTTTTTTTTTAAAAGAAACCCAGACCAGGCCAGGCAGAGGTGGCACATGCCTTTAGTTCCAGCACTTGGGAGACAGAGACAGGCAGAGATCTCTGTGAGTTTGAGACCTGCCTGGTCTACAGAGCAAGTACTAGGACAGCTAAGGCTGTACAGAGAAATCCTATCTTGAAAAAAAACAAAACAAAAAAAGAAAGAAAAGAAACCCCAGCCAGAAGGTTGGGGACACCCCAGATTATAGTATAAATCATAACGCTTTGTTAGCAGGTAGCTGTGGGAAAATGCCACACAGGTCCCAGTTGGGGTGGCAGATGTTCAACAGTTGAGCAGTTTTGGTGAGGCTTATGTTGCCATCTGCAACAAAACAGTCTGGATTCCCAATTCTCACACCAACTCTCAGCCAGGTTATGTGTCTACATTTTATAGATTAGGACACTGAGAGAGTTTTAACATCGGTAAGGGTGGCAGAGCTGTGCTCTAGAGTAATGCTGCTTCTGGCTCTCACTTTTTGTGCTTTACAGTGTCACAGATAATCTATTATCACTTTAAAACTATTTGTGTGTTGGTGTGTGCCCACGTGCCATGACATCCTTGTGGAGGTCAGAGAACAGCCTCACATGTTACCCCTTGCCTTCTGCAAATAGGGTCTCTTGTTTGTCTCCATATAAGGCAGGCTAGCTAGCCTGAACTTCCAGGGATTCTCTTGTCTCTGTCTCCTGTCTTGATGGAGGAACCCTGAGATTACAGGCCAGTGCCACTGCTCAGCCTTATGTGAATTCTGGGGAACTGAAGTTGGGTATTCATGATTGGTTTATATCCATTTACCTATTGAACCATTTCCCTAGCCCATCAGGGATACTTCATACCTGGAGAGGTTTGGGACGGATTGAGACAGACCAAGAAATCCATTTAAGCACCAGGTAGAAAATCACAGGCAGCACACTCTAAATGGTGCATCTTTAGGTTTGTGAGGATCTATTGCAGGGCTGAAGAGAAGGCTTGGTGGTTAGGAGCACTTGCTGCTTTTGCAGAGGACCTGATTCAATTCCACAGCGTACTAACTGTGGTCCCTGGAGATTCATTGCCCTCTTTGGATCGCGTGCGCGCTCGAGCACACACACACACACACACACACACACACACACACACACACACACACACACACACACACACTCCCCCCCTCACACACACATACACTCTCCCTCCCTCTCTCTGTCACACACACACATTCACACTCTCCCTCTTTCCTTCTCTCTCATACACACAAACACTGATCTTTTTTCTTTTTTTTTTTGACAGGTTCTCACTGTACAGCCTTGGTTGGCCTGTAATTCTCTATGTAGACCAGGCTGGCCTTGAGCTCATAGAGCCAGCTTCTTCCTTTAGCTACAAAGTAATTTTTTTGAGACAGGGTTTCTCTGTGTAACCCTAGCTGTCCTGGAATTCACTCTGTTGACCAGGCTGATCTCAGACCGGTCTGCATCTGTTTCCCAAGTGCTGGGATTATAGGCATGTGCTGTCATGCTCAGCATTTGTTTTTAGAGACAGGTTTCTTCTTTGTGGTATAGGTGTTCTGGAACTCACTCTGTAGACCAGGCTGAACTTAAAGTTACAGAGTTTAAAAACTCTACTTGCCTCTACCTCAAGAATGCTGGAATTAAAGGCATGGACCATCATGCCCAGAAGACTAGAAATAAATCTTTGTTTTGGTTTTTTGTTTTTCGAGACATGGTTTCTCTGTGTAGCTTTGGAAACTGTTCTGGAACTTGCTTGTAGATCAGGCTGGCCTCGAACTAACAGAGGTCCACCTGCCTCTGCCTCCCAAGTGCTGGGATTAAAGGTGTGCACCACCACCACCACCACCACCACCACCCCCCCCCCACTCAGCTTTAGAACTAAATCTTTAAAAAAAGAACAAAACCAAAAAAACTATAAGGATAAGTCCAGGTAGCTTTCAATAAATTTGTTTACCTTTGGCGCAGAAGGACTCAAAGAAGCTTCTGATTGGATGGGTAGACAAATAGTTATGAGCCTGCAGAGATTAACAGGCTGCGGATGAAGCTCAGTGTAAATGAGCTCACATGCCAAAGCAATCACACTGCAGTGGGCATCTGGGAAAGAAGCAGAATCTACTCCTCGTCATCCTGCAGACAAGCAGTGGACAGGGAAAGAAAGACGGCAAAGATGAGAACCCAAGAGAAACTCCAGCCCAGAACAGGAAGTTTAGTGCGGCAGGGACCAAGCCAGGCCCTGGTTAGCCATTGGGTTTGATAGGAGGCCCCTGGGAATCTCTGTCTAGAGTTAGTATGATGGGGGGAAGTTAGTATAACAGTGAGTCAGTAGGTGGGTATTTGTTCATTTTAAAGGAGTGAGGTGATTTGATAGAGAAAGGCAGAGATGTAAGGATGAACAAGATGAGATGCCTGTGAGGTGGAGCACTGGGAGGCAGGGGCAGGCAGATCTCTGAGTTCAAGGCCAGCCTGGTCTACAAAGTGAGGACAGCCAGGACTACACAGAGAGACTCTGCTCCTCAACACCCCCTCCCCCCAAAAGAAAAGATCAAGGTGAAAGTACAATGTAAAGTTAAAAGAAAAAAGATGGTGACAGAGTTTTTAGTTACATTTACTGTCGTTATCACCTGAGTTGTCTGGTCTGTGCTTGGAGGGAGGCGTGTGGATTGAGAAGTTACAGGTAGAAATAACAGAGATACAAAAATAGACATAGGAGAGATTTGGGAGGACTGGTCAGTGAATACTGTAGCCTGGAGCTTATTTTTCATAGCCCTTTTATACCCCAAGCCAAAGAGGAGGGCAAACAAGTGTGACTACTCCTTAATATTCAAGACATCAATAGCTATGCCCTAAGTCAACACCCTGTTATTAGGGACCAAGGAACAAAACATCTAGTTGCTACACCTTAGGCTAGACCTTGAAGGAACAAAAACAAGCTTGAACTCTCTAACCCTAAGTCAAGATGGAATCAGGCCAAAGATGGAGTTCAGATGGGCTCCCACAATTTGCTTCATGATGTAAATGAATTTAGGTTTTGAGTCTTCATTTGACCTCTGCTTCTAATGACATCTTTCAGTCTGGCCCTGGACAAGTCACTGTTTTCTCAGTCTCGGATGTGTAATTACTACAATAAATATCTCATAGAAAAATTCTTGATTAAGAGATTGGCCAGCTGAACTGTTATGCAAATATTAGCTTGGAGTATGCAGATTGTTTGGTTAAACCCTGCCTTTCTCATAAAAAAACAAGCTGTGGGCCAAGTAAATGACTCAGTGGGTAAAGTACCCAAGTTTGGAGCCCCAGCATCCTGGTAAAAAGCCAGGCATGGTGGTGTATCCCTATGACCCCAGTGCCATCAAAGTGGTCTGACTTCAACATCAGCACCTTCTGCCATGTGGTAGTTTAAACCTAAAATACCTAGATCATATATTCTTTTTAGCTGTTAATTAAATTGGTAGACCTTACGAAGTTATTAAATATAATCATATTCTGTGCACTTACTTCCCTCTTTTTTTCCTCCCTCCCTCCGTCTCTCCCTCCCTCCTTCCCTTCCTTCCTTTCTCCCTTTAATTTATGTGTATGGGCATTTTGCCTGCATGTATGTCTATGTATCAGGGAGGCCAGAAGACAGTATTACTTTCCTGGGACTGAAGCTATGGGATGTTGTGTAATTCTGTGTGGGTGTAGAGAATTAATTGAAACCGGGTCCTCTGGAAGAGCCGCCAGGGCTCTTAACCTCTGATCTATCTCTCTAGCCCCCTGTGCACTTGTTTCTTAGGTTGAACACTATGTATACTTACTTAGTTTTCAGTCAGCTGATATTTTCTTTCTTTTTTTTTTTTTTTTTTTGGTTTTTCGAGACAGGGTTGCTCTGTGGCTTTGGAGGCTGTCCTGGAACTCGCTCTGTAGACCAGGCTGGCCTCAAACTCACAGAGATCCACCTGCCTCTGCCTCCCGAGTGCTGGGATTAAAGGCGTGCGCCACCAACACCCAGCTCAGCTGATATTTTCATAAGTAATAGTGCTGACTTTGCATGATGCTGGTAGAGTTAAAAGGGGTTAAAAAACATTGAGGATGTTGTAATGGCAATTACCCCATTTCTGCACTGTTAGTTCTTTCTATGTACCTGATAAATGGATATGTACCTGATAGATGGATAGTTGTTGAAAAAGCGGTGTGATTTAGTTTTTGAATAGACTAAGAAAACTGAGTTTCCTTAACTATAACACAGATTCAATGCTGGTTTCTGTTGTGGGGATGGCACTGTACACCGGCTATGTCTTCATGCCTCAGCACATCATGGCCATACTGCATTACTTTGAGATTGTACAGTGACGAAGATGTGACCAGGATCCAGAGGTTCCTGGGGGAAGATCCACCTTATGTATGAAGTTGGAATAAGACCTCATCAGACTAAGATGCTCTACGGATGTCAACATAACCAACCTTATAAATAACAAAGACTAAAATTCATGAGTAGAACAGGAAAACCATCCTGACTCATGTGTTGTGTTCTTTCTTTTTGATTTTAAAAGAGGCTCTTATATAGTAGTTTTTGTCTATTTTAACATTGTACTCATTTGTACTTTGATATCAGTATTTTCTTAACCTTTGTGACTGTTTCAATATTATCCAGTGAAAGCTTTTCTTAATGTAACTTTGAGTACATCTTAATTGCCTTCTATTTTTAAAACCCAAGGTCATTAGTTGGGCTTTACTGTTCTTGCTATTGAATGGCATATACATCTGCCTGGATATATTTCTACTCTTGACCAAAGTTTTGTAAGACACAATACAGAATTTGGGGATGGGAGGGAGGATACTTGGAGAACTAATTACAAAAGATTTATCTGCAAGCTCCAACTCAGGAGTATGGTTTTAGCTCTCTTGACTCTTTAACAGCTTTTTGCTCTAAAACTATTAAAATGTTTCTTAGTAATGAAAAAGTAACGATCTTGCTAAAATTACTACAAAGAAAGCTTCACCTTTTAGATAATCTAATTCTTACATGGACTTATTTCCGAGCAGCTTTGAGATTCTCGTGAGGGTGGGTGGGTGGTCAGTAGTGGTATTGTGTAAAGCTTAGATACACTGTAGCGGCATTGTGTAATGCTTAGATACACTGTAGCAGCATTGTGTAATGCTTAGATACACTGTAGCGCTTTTCACAGACAGCAGAGCAGTTCCTTTTGAGGCAATAGTGACAGTGTATTTGCTGTAATTTGCTCATTGTGACAGGTGCTGTGAAATGTACTTGCACATTGTGATCAGATGTGATGAATTGTTCAGAACCACAGCCAAAAGAAATGTAAACTTGGTTAAAAATCCTTTCACTCTTTGTATTTTTTTTAAAAGGTTTTTATTCCTTAGATGTAAAATGACTACTGTTTTTTTGATGTAAACTCATTAAATTCAAAGAGAAAAGCAATGTAGCAGTGTATCTTTTTATTGTTAAATATTGATCTAGTAGTTATCTTGTGGGTTGATTGCTAAAGGACTAGGTAAACAGTGACTATATCTATCTGAACATAAAAGTTTCAGTAATTAGAAAATGCACTATGTATTTTAAGGTGTTTTTAGCATAAGTTTATATATATGCATATATGTATGTATGTATATTATATATGTTCATTGGTGTTGCCTACATGTATGTCTGTGTAAGGAGGTGTTGAATCCTCTGGAATTGGAGTTAATAGACAGTTATGAACTGCCATGTGGGTGCTGAGAATTGAACCTAGGTCCTCTGGAAGAACAGCCAGTGCTCTTAATTACTGAGTCATCTCTCCAGCCCCAGTTTTGCTTTTTGTTTCTTTTTTTCGAGACAGGGCTTCTTTGTGAAACAGTCCTAGAACTCACTCTGTAGACCAGGCTGGCCTCAAATTTGCAGAGATCCACCTGCCTCTGCACCCTACCCCCTAGTGCTGGGTGGGATTAAAGGTGTCTGCCACTACCACCCAGCAGTTTGGTTATTTTTTTTTTTTAATATTTTTTGGCTCTGAATTTGAGGATAAGTTTTTTTTTAAGTTTTTTTAATCCCAAAGTTTCAAATAATATACAAACTTTCAGTATTTATCATCACAGTTAGCTTGCGATGTTAAGACTATGTAAGACATAGTTAAAACTATGTTTGGTTTGAAATAGTTAAAAGTTGGGTGTTGTATGTGAGCTGTACTCAGACTAAGAAATGAATAAGAGCATTTAACTTAGGATTTGTTCACTCAATGCCCACTTTTGCCCATTAAGAACTGCTGACAAGTGCATGTCTCATGTTCTAATGCCCCCCTAGGGAGCTGAGGATAGGTGAGAATCATTGGTTCTTAGATGGTACCCAGATTGCTTACAGGCCCACTCACCTCCTCAGCATCATTAATTATCCTCATTCTTTGCTGGAATGTAGCACATTGCCTTTTGTAGCTGATGACTGGCACAAGCACTGGCCTCATGCAAGATATGTTTACCCTCATAGAAAAATCAAGATGAGCTATAAGGAGAAAGGAGTTGTATGTATTGAGAATTGCTCAGGGAAATACTTTCTCACCAACTGGTCCAAGTGTCTGGTCTGTCGGTCAGTAACTAACAAGTAGGGAGGTAATTTCCTCTTTCTTTGCTTAAAGATTCATCAGACAGTTCTGCTTGCCTTTCTGTCTAACTCAAAGGGAGAGGTGCTGACTGCCTCCAGACTATAATGTCTTCAGAGATTATAGGTAAGATGGAGGAGCAGGCAGTGTCTCCCACCAGAGCAAAGGGCAGCTTTGCTCAGAGCTTTGGAGAATAAAAGATACCTGCTTTGGAGCAAAGGCCCGTGTGAATTACATAGGAGGGGAGCCCTGAGGTGCACGTCACTTACTGTAGTAAAGATACCATCTGGCTGTTTGCACGCTCTGGTGGGAACTGGGGCTTGGGAACCAGAACAAGAAAATCTGAATACTTTGGAAACAGCTATAACAAAGTAATTTGTCTCCAACTCCAGGACCTTGAGTTTTCTGCCAGCATCAGGCTAATGGATTAGTTTGTAGATAGAGTAAAATCTCAGCTGCTTGCAGCTATTCTTTGAGATTAAGTCTTTCATTGTTCTAGCTCACTTGCCTGGCAAAAAGAGGTATCTTCTGTCTGGAGGCTTTGGAGACACTCCTTGTCCCTTCTGAAATACTACTCTATTCTAGGCTGATCTATGGAGACCTTGTGACTCTGACATGATATCATCGCTTTGGGATGTGTCACCTGGACTTAAAGACTAGGTAGGAAGCATGAAACACATCGATGTCAAATGGGAGTGTCCTGTTCAAAAATGCCACTGACTTGGCTCCATCAGCATCTCCGTTTTGCAAGGAGCCATGACTGTTGCCCTTCACCTTCAGAGATTGCGTCATGCCTGGGCCAGGGTCACTGCTTGTCTGGAAGCTTAACCCTGATGCTATCTCTTGAGCTGTGGCCTGTATTCAGCCTCGGTCTCAGCTCTACAGAACCAAATGTGGAGAAAGTTCCTTCGAGCTATCTGTGTAGAACTCAGGGCTCTTGCTATAGTCCCTGGCAGATTGTCCCTTTCCTAAAGCTTGTTAGGTTTTTACGCATTTCTGGGCTTGATCCAAAGCCCTAAAAGTGTAGTTTTTAGGTTTTTTTTTTTAATTTTATTTTATGTGCACATTTGTCTGTGTAAGGGTGTTGGATCCTCTGGAACCGACAAGCAGTTGTGAGCTGCTGTGTGGGTTCGGGAAATTGAACCCAGGTACTCTGAAAGAACAGTCAGTGCTCTTAACCACTGAGCTATCTCTCTAGGCCCTAAAATATATTTAAAAAAGGGAATTCTGTTCTATAAAAAGTTTAGGTTTTTTTATTAGAGAAAAAATTACAGACTAGCATGTGGATGGAGGTTTCTGTCCCGCCTGGTCCTGCAAATGTTTAGTCCCAAATAAACACTTAGTGACTTATAAACTGTTGGTCAATAGCTCAGGCTTCTTATTGGCTAGCTCTCTTTTAATTATTAACCCATTTCTTTTTTCTGTTTCTTCTTTTTTTTTTTTTTTTTTTTTGGTGTTTTTCGAGACAGGGTTTCTCTGTATTGTTTTAGACGCTGTCCTGGAACTTGCTCTGTAGACCAGGCTGGCCTCGAACTCACAGAGATCCGCCTGCCTCTGCCTTCTAAGTGCTGGGATTAAAGGCATGCGCCACCAACGCCCGGCTCAACCTATTTCTATTAACCTGTGTATGTCCATGTGGTCTTGGCTTATGGTGATGCCTGAGCCTCTTGCTTTTTCTTCAGCTACATGGTGTCTCCTCCCAATTCACTCTCTGTGTTCCTCTTCCCAGCATTCTCCTAATCTGGTAGCCTGGCCTGGCTACATCCTGCCTGTCCATTGGCCGAAATAGCTTTATCCATCAACCAATAAGAGAAACATATTCACAGCATACAGAAGGACATCCCTCATCACTGGTAGGTTGGTGACACTCCTGGTTGGAGGCCACAAAATGTCATAGCAAAGCTCATTAAACCAGGTGGGTTGTTCCTGTAGATATCCAGGAGGGCAAGCCTTTTGGTGTCACACTGCCAATCAAGACACCACTCAGACTGCCATCAGCATTGCTCAGGTGCATTGTTCTGGCAACAGCCACCACCGTAGATGTGTTAGAAAGGACACTGTTTGTGGTGCAATGGTGACTACCGGGCAGACCTGGGAACATGTCAGTGAAGAGGTCTTGATAATTATATAGGTTTTATTTTATTTTTGCCACAAGGGGCACTCAATAGAGTGGGCATCCCAGTACTCAGTGGGAAGTTCACATTCCGCTGCCAGTCAGAAGCATCTGATGTAAGTGATCATTGGAATGGGCTCTTTAAAAGTCAGTTCAAGCTGGGGTTGTGGTGCATGCCTGTAATCCCTGCACTTGGAGGATGGAGGCAGGGTTTCTTTGTGACTTTGGGTTTCTCTGTGTAACAGTCCTGGCTGACCTTGAACTCACTGAGATCCGCCTGCCTCTGCCTCTGCCTCCCAAATGCTGGGATTAAAGGAGTGCACGACCACCACCTGGAATAAAATGAATTTTCTAAATACAAAAAGAATCAGGTGCAGAAAGGATAACTTTTTTTAAATTTTCAAACATGTATATAATATAATAGATTGGTCAGAGAAACCCTGTCTTGAAAAACCATAAGATATTTTCATTTTATTATTGCATTTTTAAGGCTGGATCATGGCAATTAATTATCTTTGGCCACAGGCTTCTTTCCCAACCTCACCATTTCTTTCTTTTCCCTTTTGTTTTTCTTTTTCGAGGCAGGGTTTCTTTGTGACTTTGGAGACTGTCCTGGAACTCACTCTAGACCAGGATGGCCTTGAACTCACAGAGATCTGCCTGCCTCTTCCTCCCCAGTGCTGGGATTAAAGGTATGCGCCATCAATACTCGGTTCTTTTCCCTTTTTCTTCTTTTTTTTTTTATTATTTAAGACAATTTTAAATTTAAATATATATTGGTCATATTTCCTTTCCCCAAGCCTTTCCAAATTCTCTCCCCTTCCCTATCCACCCAGTTTTAATTTCTTTCTCAAAAAAAAAGGGGGGGGCGGGCATTGGTGGCGTACGCCTTTAATCCCAGCACTCGGGAGGCAGAGGCAGCGGATCTCTGTGAGTTCGAGACCAGCCTGGACTACCAAGCGAGTTCCAGGACAGCCTCCAAAACTATACAGAGAAACCCTGTCTCGAAAAACCAAAAAAAAAAAAAAAAAAAAACCCACAATACAAAACAAAACAAACAACAACAACAAACCCCAAACCCAATACAACAACAGAGCTCCCTTAAATCAAGAAAACAAGACCCAACGCAATGGAAACCAAGTGAAAGAACAAAAGAACTGTTGGGTCACTATGTGTTGGTCAACTACTTCCGAACGTGAGCCCCGCCCTGGAGCAATTGACCTGCCCAGTGTCACTTCATTGGAGAAAGCTGACTTGTTAACCTCTACTCCAGTGACTGGGTTCTCATTCGTTTTTTAAAACATAACGATAAGATGCAATCAGATAAAACAAAACCCAGCGTGCTGAAATTAGACAGGACAAGCCAAACAGAAGGAAAAGAGCCCAAGAGAAGGCACACAAATCAGAGACCCACTCGGCCTCACGCTCAGGAATCGCGTCAAAAGCTCTACACCGAAGCCACCCCTAATTTCTGCAGGCCCTGTGCATGCTGCTTCAGTCTCTGAGTTCACACCGGCTTTGACTTGTTGATGCAGAGGGGCCTTGCTTCCTTGGGGCTCTCCATCCCCTCTGGCTCCTACACTCTTTCAGCCTCCTCTTCTGCAGGGTCCCTCCGGCTCTGAGGGGAGGGGTTTCATGGAGACCTCCCATTAAGAGCTCAGTGTTCCAGGGTCTCTTTCTCTCTCCACAATGTCTGGCTGTGGGTCTCTGTATTTGTTTCTATCTGTTGCAGGAGGAAGCTTCTCTGATGACGGCGGGGTAAAGCGTTGATCTATGAGTATAGCAGAATATCATCAGGAGTTATTTTTCACTACATTATTTATTCATTAATTTTCTTTTTTTTTTTTACCTTAGGTCCCTGGGATATTTATTCTCTGGTTCTTGGTTACCCGAGCAGTGCCAGGTATGGGCTCCATCTCGTGGAGTGGACTTTAAGTTGGTTACGGCTTGGTCACCATTGCCCTAGCATGTCTTGCAGGCAGGGCACCATTGTAGGCCATAGGATTTGTGGTCAGGTTGGTGTCTGTGTGTCTTATTTTGGTAGCCTCCACCTGATTCTTGAATGAGAAGCCTGGGTCTGAGTTGAGATGAGAAATGGTGACTTGAAAAGTGCTGTGATGGAGGAAACTGGTTTCACGGTGCTGAAGAGACAGCAAATCTAGGAGGAGAACATCGGAGATGCTGGGCGTGTAAGGCACTCTGTATAACTGTCTTTTAGAGCACACCTGGATGATGGGGATGTCCTTCTGTATATATGTTTCTCTTATTGGTTGATGAGTAAAACACTGATTGGCCAGTAGAGGCAGGAAGATAGGCGGGGCTGGGAGATGAGGAGGATGCTGGGGAGAGAGGCAGAGAGGCACCGTGAGAGGAGACTCCATGTACTCCACAAAGGAGTAACAGGTCCGGGCATTCCCCGAGATGGCTGGACTGGCGGCACAAGAAACTCAAGCAGCACCTGTGTCCTTCAGGAAGGACAGTGAGCGCCCAGGAGCATCAATCAACCTGAAGCCTGCAGCACCATCAGTGGTGAAACTGCTGAGTTTGCGGTCTGGGACCATGATTTTGATATTCATGTCCTTTATCTTAGCAAGATTCTGTTGGAGAAAGCATGCGATAGCCCAGCTTCTGCACCTCTCACAGCAAGCACTGGTTGATAGTAGTTACTGGAATCCACACACACAACACCTGCTTCCATGGCCACTGCTTAGTCATTCCACAGGGTGAGGGAATCTGTTGAAAGACTGACACATAGAGCAGTTTAGACAGACAGTCTCTCCAAAAACAGGGATTAGACTCAGTTATCCAAACTAAGCTGGGGGTTCTGAGGTTTATCAGTCTGCCATGCATCCCTGCTGTAGGAACTGTCGACCCCTGGCCTAGGCTTTTATTTCCTAATTAAGAAGCCCATGGTTGGCCGGGCGTTGGTGGCATACGCCTTTAATCCCAGCACTCGGGAGGCAGAGGCAGGCGGATCTCTGTGAGTTCGAGGCCAGCCTGGTCTACAGAGCGAGTTCCAGGACAGCCTCCAAAGCCACAGAGAAACCCTGTCTCGAAAAACCAAAAAAAAAAAAAAAAAAAAAGAAGCCCACGGTTAGCCTGTCTCCCCTGACAACGCACCCATTAGAAAAGTCCTTCAGATGGTTAAGGAAATAGCATTGATAGATCATGTGGTGTTCTGACGACCAGGGAAATTTCTACAACATGAAGTAATTCTTAGTTGCTACAGGGGTCTTCCTAGGAACAAAACGGATTCATTTTTTATACATTCTTTGCCAGCAGTTATCTGTACAAAAGCAGCTGTCCAACTAGAAAGGGTAGTGCAAATTTAGCTGATCTTACACACAACCTCTCTTTGACTCTAGGAGGAATTCAAGTTGCTTCAGCTCACTGACTGGGGAGTTGTGGGTGACAGAATTGCCTTTAGCTTCCTCCTTAGTGACGTCTGTGACTCTCTGGCCAAGTGGAGAGGTCAGCAACTTAAAAGGCAAGTCTCCCGGATTTGTGGGTAAAGTTGGCCTGGTCGTCACTGTACTATCGCCTCATCTCGTTCTTCCACGGTCGTCATCTCGTTCTTCCACCATCTGATGGGAAATAGCCATAATTCAGTGCTGTGGAGACTGATTAGTGAGAGTACTCCCTGTCTCATTATGGTGCTTTTTTTTCTTTATTGAAACAAGGCAAAAGGGCTTGGAGATTGGCACATCCAGGTGGTCCTCACTGACCAGGTTCTAACTTCTGTGACTTTCATATGGTCTCTACAGCCTGATGATGGGGGAAGTCCTTGTGTGTATATGTTGTCCTATTGGTTGATTAAATAAAGCACTGTTGGCCAATAGGGAAGCAAGATAGGTGGGACTAGGAGTCGAGGAGGATTCTGGGAAATAGAGGCACAGTCAGTCACGATGTAGGATGTGGGAGAAGTAAGAGGTCTGGACCCTTTCTTCAGTAAGAGAAGACCACGTGGAAATACTCAGATTAGCAGTTATGGGTTAATAATTAAGTTAGAGCTAGCCGATAAGAAACCAAGCAAATGGCCAACAGCTTCATAATTAATATAGTGTTTCGTGTGTTATTTGGGGGCTGAGACAGCTCAGGACCCAGGTGGCTGGCGGGAAGACTACATGTTACAGCTTGAAAATAAAACTAGAGTTATCTGGGAAGAGGAATTCCGATTAAGGAAAAACATGGCCATCCTGACTGCCTGTAGGCAAGCCTGTGGGGCGTTTTCTTGATTAATGATTGATGTGGGTGGGTCCAGACCATGGGAGGAGGGGCAGTGCCACACCTGAGTGGGTGGTCCTGAGTTGTATAAGAAAGTAGACTGAGCAAGTCATGAGGAGCAATCCAGGAAGCAGCATCCTCCATGGCCTCTGCTTCAGTTCCTGCCTCCAGGTTTCTGCTCTGACTTCCTGCCTTGAATTCCCTCAGTGATGGTACGCGGCCTCAGAGTTGTAAGGTTAAAATAAGCCCTTTTCCCCCAAACTGCTTTTTTTCAAGGTGTTATTATAGTAATGAAAACCCTACCTATGATATAGGATAAGGCACCATCTCCACAGCTAGCTTTGTGTCAGCCCGCAACATCCTGGTCCTAGCTTTTCGTGATTAGATTAGTTAGGGTGACTGATAGAGGAGCATAATAATTATGGGAAAATTCCTAGAAGCCAAGAGGATATAGAAACTATATAATAGCTGGGCGGTGGTGGCGCACGCCTTTAATCCCAGCACTCGAGAGGCAGCAGTTCGAGGCCAGGCTGGACTGACAGCCTCCAAAACAATACAGGGAAACCCTGTCTCGTAAAAACAAAAAAACAAAGAAACTATATAATAGAAAGCACACAGTGTTGAGGAACTTGTGGATGACATTAGGAGATAGCTTTTGGTGGGCCCCTTGTATTTCTGTGTGTGTTTGTTGGGATTTTTATGAAACTTGACTAGTCGGGATGACCTGGTCTCAAAAGCAAACAGGCTTAACATGGAGGTGCACACCTATAATCCCAGTCCTCAGTGCTTGGTGATGAAGATAGGAGATTCCAGTGTTGGGTTGGAGAGAGGGTTTGCTGTTAAGAGCACTGGCTGCTCTTTCAAAGGATTGACTTTGATTCCCAGCTCTCACATGTCAGCTCAAAACTGTAACTCCAGTTCCAGGGGACCCGACACCTCCTTATGGTCTCCATTGGTACCAGGCATGTAATTGGTACACAGACATACAGACAGACAGGCAAAACGCCCATACAAATAAATTAAAAATAGATCTTAAAAAAAAATGGTTCGAAGCCATTCAGCTGCAAAGTAAGTTTGAGGCCAGCCAGGGCTAAGTGAGATACAATCTCAAAGAAACAAGCAAAACAAAAACAGAAACAAAAATATGCACTACAAATACAGCACCTATCAGAAAATATGCACTATAAAAATGTGTTTAGTGCCAGGTGTGGTGGCACATGCCTGTAATCCTAGCAATTTGGGAGGCTGAGACAGGATGGCACGTGAGTTCTGAGCCAGCCTGGTGAGTTTCAGGCCACCCTATGTGATTGGGGTCCTTGGGTAACTGAGCCCTACCTCTGTCTAAAAGCAAAACATAACCGTAAGGGTGGTTAGTTTCATTAGGAGAGAAAGAATGCTATAAAGCAAGCCATTTTTTGTGACCTTTCAGATTAGCAAAAGTTGGTAAGTTAGGGTGGGAAAGGGGAACTAGCATCCTCACTGAATCTGAGACAGCCCACGATCTCTGCTACCTGCTGGAGTCCCCGTCCTGTGAGTGGACAAGATCTGTGTGTTGCTTCTGGACATCAGGGATGGCATTCCTGTGAGTACATTATATTGCTTATGATTCTAGAGGGAGGTGGAGGAAAGAGGGGGGAGGGAAGAGTGAGAGAGACAGACTTTGAAAACACTTGTGTATGTATTCATAAAGTAACATAGTTTGGATGTTTTTTTTTCTTTTCATTAGACTTTTTAAAAAATCATCTGTGTATATGGGATGGGGTTGAACTCTTCCACGGGGTTAAACTCTTCCACTTTCACAACTGAATTCCGGTTTCAGTTCTCTGAGAAGGACACACAGGTGTCTCTCCCAACAAAGAGTCAATTATCCACTGTTCCTCACTTTCAGGGCGGAGGAAGAAAACAGAGGGCTTAAGTCAGTCTCTCAGTATCTCAAGGACAAACCCGCTCCCTTCTGAGTCACGTCCAAACGTATACAGATGTGCCCAAAAGTAATAAGACTGAACCTCAGCCAATTAGAAATATACTAATGTAACTACTGCTTGCTTAGCCAGTTACATAGCTGACCCTGAAACTCTCCTTAGCTGTGCTTAAAAGGATCCTGCACGTTTGTTTCTCTGGTCATCGCCATTTTATACAGGTGAACCACCCCACATACATGTGGAATGATAATCGCTCTTTGTTGTTACATTCTGTTTGAATCTGGGGTCTTCCTTCAGTGTTTCCTAGGCCCTACATGTATTCTTAAAATAGCATAGTTTCACTTTGACTAGTTTTGGAAATTATACAAATAGGAATTTTTTTTGTGTGTGGATTTCTTATTTGTTTGTTTATTTATTTATTTAGGTTTTGTTTTTGACAGTGTTCCTCCTTGTATCCCTGGCTGTCTTGGAGCTCACTCTGTAGACCAGGCTGGCCTCGAACTCCTAGAGCTCCGCCTGCCTTCGTCTCCCGAGTGCTGGGATTAAAGGCGAGCGCCACCGCAACAGGCAAACAGGAAATGTTTTATGGTCACCTTCACCTCTTCCTTTTCGCTTCTGTCTGTATACTGAATCCTGCTGTGGTCTGTGGATTTAATGCATTCATTTTCACGGCTGTATGGCATTTCCATCTTATGAGTCTGTGTAACAATTTCCATGTTTGTTCTACTTTGCTGTTTTGTGTATAAGCAGAGCGTGAGTCACTGCTTGTTTTCAAATGTAAAGAACAGCTGGGCATGGTAATGCACACCTTTAATCCCAGACCCAGAGGAAGATGGATCTCTGAGTTCATGGCCAGCCTGGTGGCCTCTAGGACAGCCAAGATGACATAGTGAAACCCTGTCTCAAAACAGAGGGTGGGGCTGGGGAGTCCAGCCGTGGTCCTCTGCATCCTCAGAAGGCTGGGAACCAAGAGTTGCTCAGCAGGCCGTCTGGGGATGGAGGCCTGGAAGGTGCCGAGGACCACTGGCTCTCTGTCTGTTAGGTTTTAGAGATGGAGAGAAGAGAGAAGGGTAGGTTCCAAAGAAAGGCTCTGAGGTCAGTGTCCTTCAGGTGACGCAGCAAGTAGTACAGCTGGGATCCAAAGCAAGAGAGGACTCTGTCCCACCAGACAGCAGTGTGTCTACTCCTGAAGGTTTCTGATGGGAGGTCCCTGGACCACGAGGAAGCAGGCTTAGTTAATATGTTGTCTTAGGTAGGGTTTCTATCGCTGTGAAGAGACAACCATGCCCCATGAGCACAACAACTCTTATAAAGGAAAACCATTTAATTGGGGGCTTACAGTTCGGAGGTTCAACCCATTGTAATCACGGTGCGACACGGTGGCGTGCAGGCAGACATGGTGCTAGAGAGGGAGAGTCTCCCGTCTGCAGCTGCCTCTCTGTTTCCAACAACGTACTTATTTTATTATATATTTTAGTTGTGTGTGTGTGTGTGTCTGCGTGTGCACAGGAGTGCAGGTGCCAGTGGAGGCCAGAGGCACCCGATCCCCTAGAGTTGGGATAACACTCAGTCGTGAGCCACCTGACATGGGTGCTTGGAACTGAACTTGGGTCCTCTGCAAGTGCAGCAAATGCTAACTGCTGAGCAATCCAGCCCTCCACCGATATGTTTTAAAATTGCCTTGGCTTATGACTGCTTTTGTTCTGCTATTGCCAAACTTCCTGAAATTGCTTCTTCGTTGGAACATGGGACACTTGGGTATGTGCATGTGAGTGCTGGTGTGCCCAGAGACCAGAGGTGGGAGATCCTGGAAGCTGGAGTTTCGGGTGGGTGTGAATAACCTGATCATGGATTCGGGGAGTAGAACCTGGGTCCTCTGCAAGAGCAGACTTTTCTACCACTGAGCCGTTTCTTCGGCCCCTTCACTTTATTCTTCGAGGTGGAATCTCTCATTGAACTGGCACTTAGCAATTCTGGCTAGACTGGCTGGCCACAGAGCCCCAGGGATCCCCTTGCCTCTGTCCCCAGCACTTGGACTGTAGGCACGATGATGCCAAGCCTGGTCTCTACATGGTGCTGGGAACCAAATTCAGCTCCTCAAGCTCATGCAACAAGCACTTAATGGACTGAGCATCTACCCATTTCTGATTTTTTTTTGAGAAAAAGCCACATTAATTTCCAGTGGATGTTAACATTTTTATATTCTGTCAACAGTGCATGAGAGTTTAATCATATCCTCATTAACTTTTGATAGTAGCCATGTTAATGAGTAAAGAGGCATCTCATATTAGTCTTGATTTGCATTCCTTAATGGTTAGTGGTAGTGAAGGTATTTTTAGTGATTGCCTAGAGACATTTTAAAATTTTGTTTTGTTTTTCAAAACAAGGTTTCTCTATGTAGTCTTGGCTGTCCTAGAACTCACTCTGTAGACCAGGCTGGCCTTGAACTCAGAGATCAGGCTTTTTTTTTTTTTTTAAGGAGGATTACTGTTTATGGCTCCACCCCCAGGATAGTTTTTCTTCAGACTGCAGACTCAGCTTCTTACCTAGTTTTTGGTACAGACTGCAGTGTGGGGCCCAGGTCCACCTGGGTATGGGTGTGTCCTGTCTTGCAGGTTTCATGGTACAACTCATGAAGTGATGCCATTCCAAATACAGCATGGGAGGAACTTGGACATCGAAGTCACTGCTTGGGAAATACCCTTCGCAGCTACTACCTCTTCCTCTTTTAATGCCAATGTCGATTTACTCTAAACTTATTATTATTTTTTCTGACAATTCAAACACTTCCTTGTTTTGGAAAACAATATATATAGTGTGTGTTTTGACAGGGTCTCACTGTGTAGCCATGGCTGGCCCAGAACTTGTGATCCTTTTACCTTAGTATCTGAATGCCAAGATTACAGGGGTGTGGCGCCACACCCAGTTTATATATACATTTTTGGGGGGTTGTGGCTTCCACTTCAGAAATTAGTTACAAAGGATGAAAGCCGGGCATTGGTGGCGCACGCCTTTAATCCCAGCACTCAGGAGGCAGAGGCAGGCGGATCTCTGTGAGTTTGAGGCCAGCCTGGTCTACAGAGCTAGTTCCAGGACAGCCTCCAAAACAATACAGAGAAACCCTGTCTCGAAAAAACAACAACAACAAAAAAAACAACAAACAAAAAACAAAACAAAAAAAAAACCCAAAGGATGAGAGACACTAAAACAAAACAAAACAAAACAGAATTTGCCTACCGAACTTGTCAACCTCCTGGCATCTGGGCCTTTGGACTCAATTTCCATTGGTTTAGGGCATAATTTTCTTGGATCGTAGCAAGATCAGAAGGAAATTGAGAGAAACTTCCTTCTACAAAATGTCTTTTTTTGCAGTTTTGGACAAGTACTTGCTGCTTTAAAGAAGTAACTGGGATATCCACACATTTGGGCAGCCCTAGCTAGACTTAGTCCCCCCCCCAAAAAAAAGAGAGACATGAATTGGGTTGGGATGATGGGGGGAGTGGGGGATGGGGGTGGATAAAAGGTAGGCAAGCTCATATTTCATTATACCTATATGGAATTATCATGAATAAAGGAATTTAAAATCTCTAGAAAGGTAGCATTAACCACTTGCAACAGGCCAGGGTGAGCTCAGTCCTCCTTTCGTCAAGTGGAGAAAGCTCGGTGCTCATAGGTTATGCGGCAGACTGCACTATCCATCAGAAAGCTCGAAGGCCTTTGGATTCTGATGCATTTCCTGCCAGCTGTCTTTGGGCTGGTGGTTTATAGTACTCGCTTTCAGATAAGAAGCCTCAACGCCGGAGGATTTATGATGCCTAACCTAATTTTCCATCACCGCACCTTGACTTTGGCCTTAGAAATTGTAGCCCATAGAAAGCAATTGATGGCTACCCTCTGGAGGCAAAAGACCTCCTTTAACTTCAGGGCAATAGCTAATAAGGTCTTGATAATTGTGGCTCCCCCACTGTCAGCCATGGCTTCCTGCCCCTTCTGAAGTTGGCCTGGGATTGATGGATTCAACTTGTGTGAGAGGAGGTCACTCATAGTGACTTTCCCCCTTTCCCCTTAGCCTCACCAGGGCTCTTAGAACAGGAGTAATGGGGCCATTTTTCTTCTAGTGTGGTCTTCTATAATGAAATACGGTGTCAATTCATCTTCTCCTGTGCACATCATTTCTCCCTTGTCAGACCTGCAGTCTTTCCTTGACTGAACCAATTTGTTATCTACAAAAGCCATGGCCTTGTATTTCCCTTTTGATTCCAGGAACTCTGGGTTGGGCCAAAAGGAGCTTTCAGCTGTAAATCTAGTAAAGAGGGTCAACTCCTTCCTCCACCGAGACCTCTGGTCTCTCCTTGAATGGATTTGAGAGAAAAAAGAAATGTATCCTATTGGTAAGCCTCTGCAATGCTTCATAGTTGACCAGACGTCTAGGCTAGCTATGCTAGGAGAAAACTAGTTTTTCCGTACACCCCTGGAGGGAGAGATGCCTTAGTCACGATCAGAAACAAAGCTGGGATAGTTTGGTTTCCTTATTTAGCTGAATCATCACTTACGAATCCCTGGAACCCTGAATCACGCTTTTTGTGTTCCGGCTCTGTCTGCAGCAGTGTTGACTTTATTTTATGTTTTGAGTTCCTTATAGATTCTGCACATTAATCCTTGGTCAGAGGTGTAGTTGGCAAGGATTTTCTCCTAATCTGTAGATTGCCTCTTCTCTCTGGTGCTTTTTTTTCTTTCAGTGACCCCACAATCCTTTAAAGGCAGGATTGCATTTAGCTGGGGCTGGCTTCTAACTTGTTATTGCATGCAGCAAAGGCTGACCTTGAACTTCTGATTTTTCTGTCTCTATATCCTAAATGCTGGAATTAAAGGTCTTCACTGAGCTGCTTGCCTGCCTGCCTTCTCCTCCTTCTCCTCTTCCTCCTCCTCTCCCTCCTCCTCTTCCTTCCTTTTCCTCTTCCTCCTCCTCCTCTTGTCTATGTGCAGGAGCCCCAGGCTGACTTCCCAACACTGAAAACAACTTCTAAAATAATCTTGCCTTTTTTCTTTATATTGTTTAATTTGCTATTTGCCATTAGCTCTTAAAGACTGTAGATATATGGGTAAATGGGATTTTAAAGCTTTGAAATATAATTCAGCCTCAATATACAAGCAGTGTGTAGTGCCTAAGGGAGAAAAACCAGTGTATCTGCTATATCTAATTTAAGTGTGGCTCATCTATTCAGTGGAGAAATGGAGAGAAAGGAATATTAATTTGGATTTTAGGCTAGGAGGATACTAAGACACTTGGAACATGTTAAGTTGCAGAGTGTTAGAGGCACAGAGAACAACCAATTTCGTTGCCACCTATTCTTGATTGCACTCCATGTGAACATCTATTCTTACCAAGTGAGAAAAGCATGCTCGGGGTTGTTTGATTTAAAGTAAGGAGTAAAGGAAATTTATTTTAAGACAAGCAGCCATCTTGCAGAGCCCTGCCAAATGTTCTCCCACGAACAAGCTGGCCTCAGGGTGGAAGCAGTAGCAATTTATTGATTTAATGATTCAAACAATCCAGAGGAGGCCAGGTGTCCTGTAAGTTGATCTTTGTAAAAATAGATGTAGGAGTAACCCGGTGTGGCCACTCATGCCTGTAATCTCAGAACTGGGGTGGTTAATGCAGTAGGGTCAGGAGTTTAAGGCCAGCCTGTTCTATGTGGTGAGAGCATGTTCCAAAGTGGGTAGGAGACAGAAGCAAAGCTACTGGGAAAGAAAGCCTGAGTTCCTCTGTGTGTTTAGTGGGTGGAATAAGTGGGACAAGCTAAAGCTTTATAATCTTGGACTTGGCTTAGAGTTTACATTTCTGTGAAGTGTATTGTTTGGGTTCCTTCAGGGCTGATTTTGATAACAGTACATGATATGATTTTAAAATCACAAGTGATTATTAGATTAAAAATCAGAGGCTAAGCCGGGCGTTGGTGGCGCACGCCTTTGATCCCAGCACTCGGGAGGCAGAGGCAGGCGAATCTCTGTGAGTTCGAGGCCAGCCTGGTCTACAGAGTGAGTTCCAGGACAGCCTCCAAAGCTACAGAGAAACCCTGTCTCGAAAAACCAAAAAAAAAAAAAAAAAAAAAAAAAAAAAAATCAGAGGCTAGGAGATGGCTCTGTTGGTAAAGGGCTTGTTTTATACGAATGAGTTTGATTCCCAGAACCCATGTAAAAATCCAGGCATGGTGACGCATGTTTGTAATCTAAGTTCTGGGAAGGCAGAGACAGGAGGATGCCTGGAAGTCACTGGCCAGCTGGTGTAGACAATTGGTGAGCTCCAGATGCAAAGAGAGACCCTGTGTTTCAAACAAAAACAAACAAGAGACTCTATTTCAACCAACCAACCAACCAAACAACAACCAAATAAACAAAAAAGGCCTAGGTGTGAGATGCCTCAGCAGGTATGGTAGTTTGAGTGAAAACTGTCTCCCACAGGCTCAGATATTTGAAAACATGGTCCTTCATTGGTGGTCCTGTTTGGGGAGGTTCTGTCACACCTTGCTGGGGAAAGTATTGGTGCTGGGGGCAGATTTCAGAGTTTATAGTATCATCCTATTTCAACTTGGCACTCTGTTTTTTGTGAGTGGTTGGGGATGTGACTTCTTAGTTTTCTGCTCTGGCTGCTTTTAGCCACGCCTCTCCCATCATTACAGACTCTTCCCTTTGCAGCCTTAAGACAAAATCAACTCTTTCTTCTTTAAGTCTCATTTGGTTGTGGTGACTTATTATGGCAATAGGAAGAAAGTGGCTCGTATAGAAGGTAAAGATACCACAGAAGCCTGAGGATCTGAATTCATGTGTGCCCTTCATGCACAATAATAACTACATATAAAATAAGATGGAGAGCAGCTGTAGAAGACACACAAAACTGATCTCAGGCCTACACACACACACACATACACACACATGCATGCTCACCTGTCCTTATCACAGTCAGACAAGAACTTGCACACACACATGTACAGATGAAAACAAGAACTTGTACACACACACACATACACACACACACAGAGGCACACACGCACGCACACACATATTCTAACTCCAAGACAAGAGCAATTGGAAAACCAGTTATAGTTTTAGAAATTGGAATAGGTTTCTAGTGGTAAAATAAGTGAGAATTATGCTAAGCAACTGTCCTAGTTAGGGTGTTTATAACTGTCATAACACACCATGACCAAATGCAACTTGGAGAGGAAAGGGTTTATTTTAGCATACTGAGGGAAGCCAGGGCAGGAACCCGAGGCAGGAACTGACAAAGAGGCTATGGAGGAATGCTGCTTACTGGCTTGCTCCTTGTGACTTGCTCAGCCTGCTGTTTCATACGCCGCCACACATCACCAGAGCAAAGGTTGGCCCTGTCTTCTACAGTGAGCAGGGCCCTTTCCCATTAATTATCAGTCAAGAAGATGCACCACAGTCTTGCCCACAGGCCAGTCTGGTAGGGTATTTCTCAATTGAGTTTTCCTTGACCCAGTGACTTTAGCTTAGGTCAAGAGGCTTATCCAGAATAGCAATAAACCATGG
Source organism: Mesocricetus auratus (assembly GCF_017639785.1). Classification (NCBI taxonomy): domain Eukaryota; kingdom Metazoa; phylum Chordata; class Mammalia; order Rodentia; family Cricetidae; genus Mesocricetus; species Mesocricetus auratus. The sequence continues at coordinate 61,354,674 of NW_024429186.1, forward strand.
TCTTGACACAGGATTTATATTCTTTTGGTTATTAATTTGCTAAAGACCGTCAAGCCACAGATATAGAAGAAAACCTATGGAAAACTGACATATGCGCTTAAATTGAAGTACTATATCACCATAGTTGAGATATGGGGCAATGGCATAGTTTCAAATATCAAACACAATGCTATGCCAATGTAATTGCACGTGTGGCATTATCATAATAGGAGCTGACTAATGAGGGTAGCATAAAGCAAAGGTGGGTATTAGCTCTTTGGACACTGATGTTCAGATAGCTCCCTGAGAAGTCATTTTTCTCAAAACTCTGTCCCTCAAGGATTGTAGAAATGCCAATTGTTTCTGTAGTTTCCACTTCAAGGAGCTTTTATTCATAATCCCTAGGAATTCTCCCCAACAGACTACAATAAGACTTAAAATTAATGGTGATGACATTTTAGATCTAAATCACTGCCTTCCTGCCTTAAATAATTGCTCAAATTCCTCATGTAAGGGACTTAACAGGTTTTTCATTTCATTTCTTTCTTTTCCCCATTTCACTTCTTATCTGTCATCTTCGCTGCTTGACTGGCTCCTTGTCCCTTACAACTCTGAGAGCCTCTCTGTTCTCCTTGCCCTTCCCACTCTACCCCTAGGGCCCTGAGATCTGCCACACCCCAAGCAGGCATTTGCTCTGAATACAGACAGACCGCAGGGAGAGGAACTCTTTAGACAAGATCTTGGAAACCTTGAGGTGGGCTGGTCCGGTTTCAGGCCTGTCAGCTCCTGGGATTCTTGTTCTTGGCTGTGAGGGAATACACAAGGCAGACAGCCTCAGGTTCAGGAAGTGCCTTCTGCTTTGCCAGCTAAGTGAAGTCACCAAGAATGGAGGAGCTATCATTGTAGTCTGGTTTCCTCCAGGGAATTTCCCAGTGTGCCCTGGAATGATGTTCTCACAGCAAGGCCTTCCTTTGAGGCCCTTTAAATGTTTTATAAAGAAATAGGCTTTTTTTTTCCAGGTGGTGGTGGCATACCACTTTTATCCCAGCACTTGGGAAGAAGAGGAGGTGGATCTCTGTGAGTTCAAGGCCAACCTGTTCTACAGAGCCAGTTCTAAGACAGCTATGGCTGTTACACAGTGAAAACATGGAGGTGCAAGCCTTTAATCACAGTACTTGGGAGACAGAGGCAGGAGCAGCCAGAACTACATCAAGAGAACCCCTCTCCCTCTACCCTCCCCTGACAAGAAAAAAAAAGGGCTTTTAGCAGGTACCATGGTACTCGAGTTTGTAAGCACTCTGGAAGCTGAGGCAAGAGTATCTTGAGTTCAAGGTCAGCCAGGACTACACAACAAGAAGTAAGAGCCTGCCTCAGAAGGGACTATGAACTCCAGTTTTATACTGTCTAAACAGCGAGAGAGTCTATAAAGAGCTTTACTCAGCTAAAAAGACAATATTTTAAAGGAACCAATCTTGTTTACATACATTTTAGTGTACTTTCTGAGACTGTGGGTACCGACGGTTTTTTGGTTTTGTTTTGTTTTGCAATGGCAATCACAGCCCTTGGGTGGCATGGCTCTGAATCCAGGCTTGTCATTGGGTGGTGGTTCTGTACAGAGGCCTCAACCCTGTCAACCCCAAACGCGCGCGCACACACACACAGGGGCCTGTGGCAGTCAGAAGAGGGTGTCACATCCCCTGGAGCTGCAGTTGCAGAGGATGTGAGCCTCTCCCCACCACATGGGTGCTGAGACCCATCCTCTGCAAGAACAGCAAGGGCTCTTAATCCACGAGCTGCCTCCCTCGCCTACTGTGGTCATTTTCTTTTTATTGTGCAAACTGTTTATTTTCAGCCATTTCATTTTCTTGAATTTGTGTGGTGTGAATTCCTTCATGTGAATTTCTGTAAAATGGAAAGCATTTCTGGGTGGGTGAGATGGCTCAGCAGGCTAGGGCAGGGGACCCACGCGGTGGAATGATGGAAGTGGCTCACTTAAGCGGTCCTCTGACCTCCACACATGTGCCGTGGCATGAATGAACCCAAACACATACAACATAATAAATAAACCACACACACAAAGAACAGAGACCATTTCAGATCTGTGCTTCAGGTGGGTGTGTGGAGCCACACCTGGTCTGTACTCTGACACTGTGGCCTGGCCCCTCCTGTGATCACATCTCCTAACATCAGCCAAGGGATATAGAAAGGGAATGAAAGAGACAGCCCCGTGGAGGGAGCAGGTGCCAGTTTAGTTTTCATTTTACTATAACAAAGCAGAAAAAAATGCTTGATTCAAGGTGAGTCCAGGGTGTAGGATTTGAGGGTTTTTGTTTTGTTTTGTTTTTGTTATTAAGTTTAGTGTTCTCCCCAAAACACCACTAATAAAATGAGACTCAAAATCGTTGTACGTGCCCATTATGGCCCATTACTGTTGCTTTATTGAAAACAGTTAAAGGTTCCTTGTGTGAAGCTCCTACCAAGAAAAGGGCTCAGGTCTTTAAAGTACAGTCAAGGCAGTCACTTGGTTGGGCTATTTTGACATTAACTTAGAGAAAACTGGAATATTTTGCTTGGTTTTTTTTTTTTTTTTTTTGCAATTCCAGGGGGTCAGCAAGATGACTCAGCCCAAGAGGAAAACCAAACAAACAAACAAACACCACCCAAAACAACAACAAAAACCCCGAGCAAACAAAATAAGACAACAAACAAAGATGGTTCGATGGACAAAAGCAGTTGCTATACAAACCTGGTGACTTGGAGAGCACTGACTCTACAAAGTTGTCCTCTGACTGCCACAAATGCTGTGGCTCATGCACATACACAGACAATAGTAAATAATCTGTAAATTAAAAAATGTACCCAAGCAGTCCACGCTACCCTGTGTGTGTGAGTAAAGGTACACTTAGGGCCAGCTACTGTATGAGGGTGCTACCTGAAAATGGCGCTGTGGGCCAGGAGGTCTAGCAGCGGCACTTCTAAGTCCCATTCTGCTTTACTCCTCAAATCCAGATTTCAGACTTTTCCCTGTCTCTTCCTCCACCACCCCCAGAGCTGACGACTGAACCTAGGGTCTTTGTGCTTGCTAGGCACAAAGCTGAGCTAAACCCCCAACTCCTACTGCTCGAATCTAAATGTATGATCTTGCCAATAAATAACTGCATTGCCACTAAGAGATAATTTGTACTTTAGAAGCGCCTTTTGAAAAAAAAACTTATTTTACTTAGCAAGTTTGTAGCCTTTTAGACCAGTGGTTCTCAACCTATGGATTGCAACCCCTTTGGGGTTTGCATGACCCTTTCACAGGAGTTATTCATAACAGTAGCAAAATTACAGTTATGAAGCATCAATGAAAATAACTTTATGGTCGGAGGTCACCATAACATGAAGAGTTGAGTTAAAGGGTGGCAGCATTAGGAACTATTGATAGTCAATTGTAACACATGAATTTTGACTAGAGACCAATTTAAACAATCTGTAGGAAACAATTCAGAGGAATTTGAGTATGGACAAGATATTTCATAATATTTTTGAAGAAATGTAAATTTTGCTTGGTGTAAGACAACACCATGTTTGTCTTGGAGAATGCCCTTATTCTTGGGAGATGGGAGCTGATGGCAATACTATCCACTTTGCCAGAGCTGAAGGCAGCCATGGTGACCTTGTACTCAATACTGCCAAATCTGCCTCTTTCTTTTTTAAAACTATTTAAACAATACTGCTCGTAATGGCTAGTTTCTGTCAGCCTGACACAAGCTAGAGTCATCAGGGAAGGAGTAACCTCAACTAAGCTAGCTCCACCAGACTGTAGGCAAGTCTGTAGGCATTCTTCTTGATACAACAGTTGATATGGGCTGGGCGTTGGTGGCGCACTCCTTTAGTCCCAGCACTCGGGAGGCAGAGGCAGGCCGATCTCTGTGAGTTCGAGGCCAGCCTGGTCTACAGAGCCAATTCCAGGACAGCCTCCAAAACAATACAGAGAAACCCTGTCTCGAAAAACCAAAAAAAAAAAAAAAAAAAAAGAAAGAAAGAAAGAAAGAAAGAAAGAAACATGAATGCTTCACATGCCAGTCCCAGCTTGGGACCCTTTTTATAGTTAGACTTTTCATCCAGACATCATAAGCTGTCCACATATATGTTATATATCATATATATATTTTCCCAAACAGACACATGTTCTAGGTCATTCACCCATAAGGTATAGTTTGATGTAAGTAGATTTTATATAATTTATCCAAATGTTTTTTTCTTGGCTTTATGTTTCTATAGAAACCTGCATTGTAAATAGCTTTTTTCTGCATAAGGCCTTCTAAATGAACCTGCATGAGGTTCAGTTAATACAAAGACTTGGTCATTCTGGCTGACTGACTGACATGATTTTCCTCACCAACCATTATTCCATACAATTCTGATAGATGGATGTTGTTTCAGAGGCAGGTAGAAGAAGAGCTGGCTGCTTAGACGTTTGAGAGAAGGGAGGTAGGCTGGGGAGCTTATATAAGCAGAACTCTTTCGGTGCTAAGTAGCAAGCCACATATAAACTGAAGTCAAAAAGGGAGGGATTTAAGAAGAGACAAGGAAGTTAGACTGACTAAAGCATGTGGTTGGTGTTTTTGAATAGAATACTGGGGAAAATTCAAGAAGGTCTTGGCTGTTGAAGCCATGCAGCTCAGCACAACCCTAGTTCTAACTCACCATGGAGTCAGGTACAGTGATTGTCCCTGTACCCTTTCTTTATTTTTGATTGTGAGCCTAGCCTTTAACGGCTGAGTCATCTCTGCAGGCCGTACCTTTTCCTTAAAGGTACACTAAATTCAGGGTTTTGCTCTGGTTGGGGGACTCCCTGTGTTGGAGCTTCTTGGAAAGAGTGAATCATTATGAGTCAAGAAAATACTATGTGGGTGGTTATTTATTAGGGTTAATTGATTTATAGGAGTAACCTTTGCTTCTTAAATGATCTCAAGCCACAAATAGGAAAAAGGAAGCCTTTGGGCTGTGGATTATAGATGTGGAATTTGAACTCTTCACACACAATCATCTCAGCTCAGTTTTTTTTTCTTTCATGTTTTAACTTGACTGTCTACAAGAGTAAATACAAGTTTCTACTTGTGGTACAGGTGATGATGTGTGTTGGCATTCTTCAGAGATAATTTAAGGACAGGTTGTTTCATATATTATTAGTAAAGGAATGTGTGCTGGTTGGTTTTTGTCAACTCCACACAAACCTAGATGTATCTGTGAAGAGAGAATCTTAATTGAGAAAATGGCTCAGTCACATTGCCTGTAGGCAAGCCTATAAGTGTGTTTTCTTGATTAATGATTGATATAGGTGATCTGAAGCCTCTGTAAAACAGACCCAAGCCCAACCCAGTAAAAGAAACACACCCTGGATTTGGGACTGAGCCAGTGAAAGAAACATTTTATCCCTAAGTCTAGAGTCAGGGAAAACACCCTAACTCTGAATCCAGTGCCAAAAGAACACACTTAGCCCCTAGATTTGGGACATGTAAAAGAAATTCGCCCAGACCCTAGAATTGGAGCCAAAAAATCCAAAAAAGAACCGTAGAAAGAAACACAGTTTCTGCCCCGATTCAAAACTAGCCAATCTGTGAGCTAGAAATACTGACCAATTCCAGGCCAGCAGGCTTGGAATTTCTAGACCCCAGGGCATCCAATCTGCTCAGTCCAGGCTTAAACCAATCCCAAGGCGATAACTATGCAGTTTAGGAAGGCTTGGGCCAATCACAAGCCTGTAGTTAAGCAGGTTTGGTGTTCTTCAAGCCCCTCCTTTCTGCTTGACTACTATGTAAACCCCCTTCCTCACTGCCCTGAGCCTCTCGGGCTCTGTTCCTGTCATCGCTGCCACTTTGGATGGAGGGTCCTTTTTTTTTTAGGTTGTTATCTTTTTTATTGGGATTTAAGTTCCAAACAAGGTACAAAGCAGTGGTGAGAGGGTCTGGGGTTGCTGGGTGGTAACAGAATACCAGACTTGGCTAGATGGACAATTGTCAGAAGCCAAATGGGAACCAGCACTGGAAGGAATCTGGGGAGGGACTGGTGCTTAGGCGAATGGGAGGGTCCTAAGTTAACTTGAAAATAAAGACTCTTTATTATTGCATCAGAGTCGGTCTCTTGGTGTGATTCGGGTTCCAGATTTCGGACTTAACAGGTCCATTTCACAGGGATGGGGTATGGGGAGCAGAGGTGGGGAGCCAACCTTGGACATGTGGTCCTGGTTTTTGGTTATATTAGAAAGCAATCTGAGCACGCTACAAGGAGCAAGCCAGCAAGCAGCGCTTCACCGTGGCCTCTGGTTCAGTTCCTGCTTCCGGTTCTGGCCATAACTTCCCTTAGTGGTGTGTGTTACCTGGGACTGAAAACTAAATAAACTCTTTCCTCCTCTAGTTGCTTTTGGTCACGGTGGTTTATTACAGCAATAGGAACTCTAAGACAGGAGGGACTGAAATCCTATAAACCACGCCTGTGACCTGAGTGTTCTTGGATTGCGATTGTGGAGGGTCAGGTTTTAGGAAGAAAAATCTAGTGACGTTGCTTAGAAAATCTTACCTGTGGATGATACTCAAATACAAGAGAAATTGTATTGATTTTTGATTTTAAGACTGCAGAGTGCCTCGCCCCTGCATGATTCCATCTTTGCATCCTATAAAAGAAAAGTATCTTCTCCATAAGTATTTGCTCAACACCATTCCCTAAAGACCTGCTTGTTCCAAATATGACTCCACTCCATCTATGCTGATCCCAGTTTATCAAAGCACGCAGGTGGCAAATGTTAAAAAGCTTACAATATACAATGAAAAGCATATTACCAACAGGCCACACGGCACAGAGAAGATGCCAGAATCTTCCGTTAGAGGACTGAACTGTTTTTCCCACTGATGCAAAGAAGATAAGTGGACCTTATTTAACTGAAGATGAAAATTCCTAAGGGGCTGTCAAGAGGCTCTGGCTAAGAAAACAGATGGGTTTCATTTTTATCAACTAAAGAGACCTCTGCAAAGGCATTCAAAGCCGTATTTCTGTACATATGTGTATCAGTCTTGCTGGTGAACCTGTAATGGTGGCCACACCCCTTTGGGCATGGCTTCAGGTGGACGGAAGCAGGTGGAGGGAAGCTTGAGGTGTGGCTTCTTTTTGCGTGGTCTTTTCTCTTGGGTCAGCCGGTGCCGGAGAAGTGCTCCCATGGTTCTGTATTTTATCTGTTCAAGTGTTCCCCCAAGAAACACACCAATTAGTCATTTATCTTGGGTCTAGTGAAATCTTTACACCCACACCTTCACTTATGAAACTGGATTGGATGTAGCCTGATCCTGTTGTCCTTTTGGAATGTCTCAGGGAATGCCAAGGGAACCCACCGCTGGAGCACCTCTCTGCTTAGTCAGCCACTCACTACTTTGGTGAAACCCTGGTGGATGTAGGAATCACTTCCCCTTTTCTTCTGCAGCATGGGAAGAGTAGATATTAGAGGAAAAGGGGACCTCCTTGTACATAGACTGAGAAAACATGTATAAGCCTGGGGGCTGGAGAGATGACTCATGGGTAAGAGTGCTTGCTGCTCTTCCAGAGGACTGGCATTTGCTTCTCAGGATCCATTTCAGGCAGCTCACAACTGTCTGTAACTCCATCTCCTGGGAATCTGACACCTTCTTCGAATCTCTGTAAGTATTTGCACACATGTGTTAGTCACAGACACAAACACACACGACTCTAGAGAATAGTTTCCCTTTCCTGCAGCCACTTCTAAATAACTACTCTGAGGCTTATATTAATTGTAAATGTTCAGCCAATAGTGCAGGCTTATTATTACCTAGCTCTTACATTTCAAGTTAACCCATAGTCCACGTGGCAGTACCTTTATTAACATGGCATATTCATCTCCTGCTCCCTTTGCATCTACCTTCTTCCTCCCAGAATTTTTTCAGTGTTAGAGTATCTTGCCCAATCTCTTCCTGCCCAGCTATTGACCTATCAGCTTTTCATTAACAATGAGAGCAATGCACATTTACAGGGTATAAACATTGTTCCACAGTATACAACAGTAATAAATCTTATTTTAAAATTGAAATAGAACATTTCAGGCAATATATTCTGATTATAGTTTCCTCCCAGATCCTCTCCACTTAACTGCCCACCCAAACCCACACTCTTTCTCCCTCTCATTAGAAAACAGGCATCTAAAATATAAAAAAAATAAGGTAAAATAAATTAGAATATGCAAAAATAAATAAACAGGAAAAAAGAGTCAAAGAGAAACTACAAAAATCATATATAGATACAGAGATGCATACATTTACATACAGGGAAAACCTATCAAAACAAAACTGAAGCCATAATATATAAACAAAAGGGAGGGAGAGGGAGCTGGGATTGACATGTGAAGCAAGCTTGTTTCTAATTTAAATAAAGAAATCTTTAAAAAAAACATATATATATATATATATATATATATATATATATATATATATATATGACCTGTAAGGTGTGGGAACACCAGACCTTGAGCAGAGACCCACTTCCCCTTCTGCCTGGGAGTAGGCAGCTGTAAGACAATGTTTAGTAAAAACATGTTTACTAAAAACGATACAATAAGTTCCTGGCCACTTCCCCTTCTGCCTGGGAGTAGGCAGCTGTAAGACAATGTTTAGTAAAAACATGTTTACTAAAAATGATACAATAAGTTCCTGGGAAAGGCCTTCCCACGGAAACCGCCCTGACCTCGACCTTGTCCAAAGACTAACCGCACCTTCAAAAACGCACACATATCCACCTCTGGGTCAGAGCAGAACCAGCCAGGGTAGAGGAGAGAGCAGAAGCTTCTCTGGTGGGAGCCTTTCTTAGGAAGTTTTTCTTAAACCTTTTTGGAGCCTGTTTAAAGTTTTCTTTATATCATTGAACGAGTCTCTGTGTTTTCAATACCCGACACCCTCCGCACGTTCTCGGACACAGGCCGCGCAGCAGACGTGACAATTGGAGGTCCCACTGAGATCGTGAAAGCGAGGTAAGTGGACGGGGTTAAGAAACTATGGGGAATAGTTCCGGGAAGCTAGAATCATTACAGTATCAACTAAAAAAGTTACTTAAAGAACATGGGACTGCAGTCAAGTCTAAAACCCTAGAAGGCTTTCTAAAATCGATCGAATGAGCCAGTCCATGGTTCATTACTGGGGGAAGCTTAAATATTCCAGATTGGGAGGAGGTTCGCCGTGATCTTCATAGACTTTTACGAAAAGAGGGATCTGAGTCCTTGCCCCCTACGACATTCTCTTTATGGAGATTAGTGAGGGGAGCACTTTTGACAGATAAGGTTCGTCACCGCCAGGTAGTTCAGGACACAAAAGAGGCTTTTTTAGAGTTACAAGAGACTGAGACTCAAGCCTCCTTGAGTTCAGGGGCAGAGAGTGATGATGAAGAGACCGTGACTGAAACTAGAGGCTCCATTGTTAGTGAGGATGAGGAGGAGTCTCTTAGTAACAACAAAAAAACGGGTAGACATCTCTGGGCGCGACCCAAAAAGAAGGACTCCGGTCAGAATCGGTTATATCCTTCTCTATCAGACCTAGAAAATGGAAGTAGCTCAGACTCACACTCGTCACAGTCTGAAAAGGAACGGTTACTTGCTGAGATCGCGGCCCTTAAAAAAGAACTAAAAAAGATTCTAATTAAGGAAAGACAGGACAGGGAGAGAAACCCTTCCCCATATTCTGAAAAAAGGGACTCCTCCTATGAGATAACCCAGTCCTTCTCAGACCTGGAGGGAAGACCCAGAGGAGGGGTCCAATGCTGCCCGGTGGTGGCCCCAGTAATGGAAGTTCCAGATCCGAACAATTCTGGACAGGTCATTCGGCATCATAACCCTTTAAATTTTAAGGATATAAAACAACTTAAAGAGCAACTTTAAATTATGGAGCACAGGCTCCCTTTACATTTTCCTTAATGGAATCTTTTGCGTCTCTTAATTTGACACCTGGCGATTGGCAGCAGCTTTGCAGAGCAGCTCTGTCGGGGGGAGATTACTTGATTTGGAGAGGTGAGTTTCAGGAAAGATGCAGCCAGACAGCCCAAAGAAATGCACAGGCCGGACAGCCCCAGAGAAATGTGGAGATGCTTACCGGAAGTGGTCAATACGCCACCATTCAGCAGCAAATGCAATATGACATCGCAGTCTATGCCCAAATGGCAGCAGCGGCCCAAGGGGCTTGGAAAGCATTGCCTTCCAAGGGAGGAGGGGATCATCTGTCCAAAGTCCTTCAAGGACCTTCCGAACCTTTTCAAGACTTCGTAGACCGTCTCAGTCAGGTAGCAGAAAGAATATTTGGGGGCATTGGGCCTGTGATGCCAGTCATCAAGCAGATGGCATTTGAAAATGCAAATAAGTATTGTAAGGAAGCCCTTCGCCCCTATCGCAATAAAAGTCTAAATGACTATATCCGGATCTGTAGGGACATTGATGGGAACTTCATCCAGGGCCAAGTGTTAGCTGCTGCTATTCGGCCCCAAGTGGGGAAAGAAAGACCTACTCTGGGAGGGAGAAAAACATGTTTTAGCTGCGGTAGGGAGGGACACTTCCGTAGAGAGTGCCCTCAAAATAGTACTACGGGTCTCAAGAGACCTGGTTTATGCTCCTGTTGCCGAAGGGGATATCATTGGGCCAAAGACTGCTACTCTAAAACTGACTGGGAGGGAAATTTCCTTTCTGCTAATAATAATCAGGGAAACGGGAGGAGGGCCCCGCCCCAGGGCCCCAAAACCAATGTGTACGGGGCAATGACCCCTGCTCCGGGCAGTGGCAGGATTCATTTTCTCCCCCAGAGCAACCCCTTCATATCTCAGACCTCCTTAGAGCCACCTCAGGGAGTGCAGGATTGGACCTCGCTCCCTCTGCCCGGGCAATCCTAACACCGGAAATGGGGATCCAGGCCCTCCCTACTGGGGTGCATGGGCCATTGCCCCCAGGCACGGTCAGACTACTTTTGCGACGGTCCAGTACTATTCTTCGAGGCATCCAGGTACACCCCGGTGTTATAGACCAGGATAGTGAGGGGGAGATTAAAATAATGACATCAGTGGGCAGTGGGGTTGTTGCCATCCCTGCAGGAGAACGGATTGCTCAGTTACTCCTTCTCCCTACAGCTCCTTGTGAGGCTAGAAAAATTAAAGAGAAAAGGGGCAACCAAGGTTTTGGAAGTACCGGCCCGGCAGCATTTTGGGTAGCCACTATGGAGAACCGCCCCCAGCTTACATTAAAGATAGAAGGCAAGTTCTTTAGGGGCGTCTTAGATTCTGGGGCAGATTTCTCTGTCCTCTCAGATAAATTCTGGCCCCCCCGCCTGGCCGAAAGAGGAAGGGACAGTGACCCTCCAGGGAATAGGACAGGCTGTGCCCCAAAAAAGCCTCAGGATCTTAAAGTGGCAAGACTCTGAAGGCCACACAGGGCTTTTCCAGCCATATGTTTTGCCTGGCCTCCCTATTAACCTCTGGGGACGGGACCTCATGCAAGAAATGGGAGTGGTCCTCACCACCCAGGCACCCAAGTCCAAAAGTAGGGGCCCCCAGATGACACAAGGGAGGGGCTGGAGCCCGGGGAGAGAACTAGGTAAACAAGAACAGGGAGAGGTTTGCCCTGTGGCATCCCTCCCTTTGGAGACCAGGGCCCCAGGGGATAGGAAGGGTTTTGGTCATTTTTGAGGGAAACTGAAAGATCTAAAAGGCTGACCAGTAAGGCTATGCGGATGTGTTAAAAAGGGGTACCAAGCTAGGGGTACCGGATTAAATCTCCAGGCCTTCGCCTGACACCAAGGTCAGGAAAGAAAGGGGAACCTGAGAGATCACCCTCAGTTGGAGGATAAATTAAAAGTGAGTAAATTAAAAATTGGTAACGGTTAATAAAGAAGGTACTGGTATTAAGTAAAAAAAAAAGAAAAAGACAAAGGTATATAAAATAAAAAATTTTGTTTACATTTAAGTTCTATTTTGTGAGTCATCTCTAAAAACTTTTGGCTAAAAGCCTGGCCTCTCCACCTTACATCTACAAAATTACAAGGAGTATGTACAGCTGTACCCCATGACTATAACTCAAATGGAGAAATAATAAAGAACATACAGGACTTTTAACCCTTTTAGTTCAAGGATTGGCTGGAGTTGTTCTTTTACATAGATTTCAATTAAGGGAGCTTCATTACAACAGACTAATCATGACCTAGGGAAAAAGGATGACTAAAAGATGCATGTATGTTCTAAATGTATGGTGTGGCCACACCGGTATGTATGAAATGTGATTGTGAATGTGTGAGTGTAAACTGCTAATATGATTAAAAGGATACTTAAATCCCTTCAAAAATAGTTAAAAAGCTACCTAGATTGCTTTAAATATAGCCAAAAGAAACATCCAGCCAGTCTGTTAATGTTTTAACAAAAAAAAAATTTAAGATACAAATGAGGCCTTGTCAGCTAGTGAGAGCTCTACAGGTTAGATTGGGAAAGACTACTCACAGACTTCAAATAATTTTAAAAACTTATTTGGACACAGTATAGTTTACAATCTTTAAGTGATTTTCAAAAGTTTTTGGAAAATATTTAATGGATATGTCCTTTTTAATGGACATCTACAAATAATCTAAGTAGTAATCCCAATTTACCTAGATAGTCAACCAAGAAGGGTAGACAAATCCTTCTACTGTTATGGTCCAGCTTCAACAGTTCAAAAAAAAACTTTTTTTAAAAAAATAAAAAAGGGGGAATAATGTCCCCAGTCCCCACATGACTCATCAAATAATACACTCCTCATTTAAAAATTTTATAATGTGAATGCCAGTGAGCTTCAGACAGATTCTGGCATGATGGAACTTGAGCAACCATTGCTCAGGTCAAATGGAGACATCCATACACTAGACAGTGGAGAAGACCCTAATTTGGGGTCGAGGGCATGTTTGTGTTTTCTTACAGGAAAAGAATAAAGCTTCGACAACTGTCAGACCACTTAGTGAGATGCATGGAGCAGAGAAAAACTGGACCTGAGACCATGGGAGCCTACCTAAGCCAGTTTGAGTGAGATCTCCTAAATCAGTGTTCTTGACCCTTGATGTCATCGAATCTACAGCCCAAGAAAGAAAGAAAACAGTCGGTTCGAGATTTCCAGTTTCTCAACAGACCTGCTGCATTAACCTTCCGGACCCGTGAGTTTTCATCCCGAAACCAACAGAGAACTGGAAAGACTAACTGTCTGCCCTTGACACACCTTGAAACAACAGAATTCATTTTGCCAGTTTTCCCTTTAGGGGAAAAGAGGACCCATTTAAAGTATTTGGACATTGGTATGGACTATGAGTGGCAAAAGCCTCTTTTCAGTATTTGAACAGGACATGGTCACTTGAAATATCAGACTTGATGGTTCCTGTTTCTGGAATCACGACTAGGCCAGTGTATTTTTCTGGAGAAATGCAACTTGTCCTAATGCGACAACTATTGTTCATATTTTTCGTAATGTTACATGTGTAACATCAATGATTGTACCTAATGTATCTGTGCAAGTGCACTTTCTAAATGCTTTCCTGAGCAGATCTTGGAACGATTGTAAACTTTATCAAATTGTAAATGTAAATCACATGCAGGTTACCCTTGTAACAGACGAAGGCTGGTAGAATGTTATGGCCCAGATCTGGTGATGGGTATGGTGATGGAGAGGCACTATGTCAATGGGGGTCCTGGAAATGGTGGCAGTGGCGGTAGGCATTCTGGCTTTATGCCGAGCTCAAACGTGCCTTGTTCCAGAGACAAGAGATCCATAACCAAGTATTGCTTAGCTTAGCCCATGGCAATCCCGATAGCCATGAAGGTTGGTTACAGATGATTTAAGGTTGGGGTATCTCTGATGACGGACAACCTGTTGGGAAAACCCCTCCCACCTAAAACAGGGGTTCAAGGTCCCCCAAAGACGGGAAAGGGAGGGTGACCCTACTTGACCTAAGCCAGGAGTGCCTCATTTGAAAATAAAAAGGGGTGAATTGTGGGAACACCAGACCTTGAGCAGAGACCCACTTCCCCTTCTGCCTGGGAGTAGGCAGCTGTAAGACAATGTTTAGTAAAAACATGTTTACTAAAAACGATACAATAAGTTCCTGGGAAAGGCCTTCCCACGGAAACCGCCCTGACCTCGACCTTGTCCAAAGACTAACCGCACCTTCAAAAACGCACACACATCCACCTCTGGGTCAGAGCAGAACCAGCCAGGGTAGAGGAGAGAGCAGAAGCTTCTCTGGTGGGAGCCTTTCTTAGGAAGTTTTTCTTAAACCTTTTTGGAGCCTGTTTAAAGTTTTCTTTATATCATTGAACGAGTCTCTGTGTTTTCAATACCCGACACCCTCCGCACGTTCTCGGACACAGGCCGAGCAGCAGACGTGACAGTAAGGCAAAAAACAAAAAAACTTTTTAAAAAATAAGATTGATTTCCTTTTGTGTTGGCCGTCTAGGTGCTGGCCCTGCAGTGTGGTTTGGATACCCAGTGAGACTCTGTTGAAACCAATGGGAACAGTTATCAATTGGAGACAGCTTCTGGGTTGGGGGTGGGGGAGGAGTTATGCCCCCTCAGCGCTGGAACCCCATTTGGCTGAGATGAGTGCAGAACTGTGGGTGCTGCACAGCCTGAGTTCAGACCTGCATTGGCCCTTTTCTGTTTAGAATGCCTTGTTTCCTTGGTGTCTTCCATCACCATGGGCTCTTACAGTCTTTCCACCTTTTCTACAGAGTTCCCCAAGTCCTGACGGGAGGGATTTGATGGAGACATGCCATTTAGGACTGTGTTCCGAGGTCTCTCACTCTATGCATATTGTTCAATTGTGGGTTTCTATATTAGTATCTGTTGGGGAAGTCTTATGTCAATAAAGCACTGTTGAGCCTATAGGGAATCTAGATAGGAGGGACTAGGAGTCCAGGAGGATTCTGGGAAGGAGAAACACAAGAGAGTCAACATGTAACGCCATGGGGTAGGAGCCCGGAACTATTCTCCGGTAAGAGACATACTTAGATTAACAAGTATGGGGTAATTACTTAAGTCAGAGCTAACCAGTAAGAAATAAGCAAGGCCAACAGCTTCATAATTAATACAGTGTCTTGTGTGTTTATTTGGGGACTGCAATGAGGCAGAGCCTAGGCGGCTGGCGGGGGATAAACCAAAGCAGCTAGCAAGGAAAAGGCTTCTCTTAACAAGTATCTATCTGCTGCAGGAGGAAGCTTCTCTGATGCCAGCTGGGGGTGACACTGATCTATAAGTATAGGAGAATGTTATTATGAGTCATTTTGTTGCTACTTTGCCTTAGCAGAACAAGAGTATTTGGTGTTCTCCTAGGTCCGTGGTTTGTCTACCTCCTGCAGGTCCTTGGATGCCCAAGCAATGTCAGGCATGGGTTCTGTCTTAGGATTTCTGTTGCTATAAAGAGACACCATGGTCATAGCAAATCTTATAAAGGAAAACATTTAATTGGGTGGTTTATAGTTTCAGAGGTTTAGTTCATTATCATGATGGGGGCATGGTGGCATGCGGCAGATATGGTGCTAGAGAGGTAGCTGAGATTCCTACATCTTGATCTATAGGCAGCAGAAGACTGTTGCAGAATATTTCTTTAACTATGGAAAGACATGTTACATTTATGTAACTATGTAAAGATGTGTTGCATTTGTTTATGTTGCTGAATATTTGTCTAATTACGTAAATGATGTGTTGCTGTTTTACCTTGCCTGCCTAAGGCACCTGATTGGGCTAATAAAAAGCTGAATGGCCAATAGCGAGGGAGGAGGTACAGGTGGGACTTCTGGACAGGGAGATCAAGTAGGAGGAGGAATTTAGACTTGGGGAAGAAAGAAAAAGTGGAGCCAGGGAAACGCCAGGGGCCAGCCAGACACGGAGGAGAGAGGGAAGTAGGGCATGCAGAATGAAAGGAAGGTAAAAAGTCCTGAGGCAAAGCACAGAGGAATAGGAACAGTTAAATTAAGTTAGAAGAGCTGGTGGGACAGACCTAAGCTAAGGCTGAGCATTCATAACTGATGATAAGCCTCTGTGTCTTTATTTGGGAGCTGGTTGGTTGCCCAAAGACAATTTCAACTACCGGAGACTGTGTCACACTTTCTCACAACTTTTCCTTACAGGGTGAGATGAAGACCGAGACACCACAGGACTGCTTAGTGAAAACACACACACACACACACACACACACACACACACACACACACACACACACACACCAAAAACCAAACCCTCAAACTAGTGGCTGAGCTGGTCCAGCGCCAGTTCTCTTACGTAGAAGCTCAGCACAATTTTGGCAGAGTAGTAGGGTCTGCCACTGGAGGAACCTTTTACCGTCTAATGATCGGGCAGCTACGGAAGATGCAAGGACAAACAGCCTGACAGACACATTCCAGGACAGGAATGGAGAGGCTGATACTGACGGGAGTTCTGACAGAAGGACGTGAAGAAATGGGATTCATGGAATTTGAGGTCATTTTTCTGTGCTCGACTCAATCCTGTTTTCAGACCTGAAAAAATGAGGAAGTTTTGAGTCTAAATACCTGTAATTATTACTGAGTCTCCTAATGGAGACTTGCCAAGTATGGGTAAAGCTGGAGGCAAGGTATTTTGTGTCCTAGAATTCACTCTGTAGACCAGTCTGGCCTCAAACTCAGAGATCCGCCTGCCTCTGCCTCCCAAATGCTGTGTTCAATTGCTTTTACTGAAGCAAGTTTTGTTCAGGTTCTAACTTTGAAGATTCATATCTTAGCAGCAGGGGTTTAGGCAGTTGTAGAGAAAGCCCACAGTTCTCCCTCCATCTTGCTCTGTCAAATGTTCTCTGCACCAGTGAGCTCACAACTGATGCTAGTAAAACACTTTGTAGTGCATCCCAGTCACTCCTCTAACTTGACCAAGTAGGTGACCTGAGTACGCAAAATTAAAACATGGGATTATTTCTGAAGGCTAATATTGTTTTAAAGAGCTTTGTAAATTTGAACCAGTGAGAATTTCAATTTGGGTAGCAGGTTTAAGTGACTTCCCATATCCGATGTTGATTATACAACTATAGGCAATAAAAAATGAGCTAAAAGGAAAGAAACGATATAATCGATTTTTGTTGTGAAGACAATTTTTTTTGTAATCATGTATTACTTTAGACCCACAGATCTCAACATGGGTGGCACTTAAAAAAAACTCTTTGCTTGAGCCCCATTTTAAAGAGACTTCATTCAATTATTTGAAGGTGGGTTTTAAAAGTGTAAAATTCTTTTTCTTTTTTGGAGCACTGATTCACCTCGACTATTCCTGGATTGTGCAGATAGGGTGAGAAACACTAGACTAAGGGTTTTCCCTGTTTAAAGGAGAAAGCTAGTTCGAGCTGAAGCAATGCCTGTTAGTTTAATCCTTATTTCTATAACTAAATTATTGTGTTACAATTGCTATTTTATTGTTACGCAGTTTATGTTTGAGTTTTGTATCAATGACTAATTTTTGTATTGCATTCAGAATGTTGACTTGGTTCCTGAATAATTTGTCCATGTTTGTGTATTTTTGACATTAAGCCTGAAATTCGAAAAGATAGACGTCATTGAGAAGAAGAATGAGAAATAATAAATTGTATCTACCTAAAAAAAAAACACACACACACAAAGTATCTCTTGCTGACTTGGGTTCTGAATGCACACCTAGGCTCTCTCGGTTTCTTGGCCCTGCAGGGGTAGAATGGATCTGCGTTTGTTGGCAGCTCTGTTTCTGAGTGCACAGCTGAGGGCCTTCTGAAGAGTGCTGGCACCAGGCTCTAGGGACTCGGCTCACAGCCATGGTCTTCACCCTCTGCATGACTGTGGGCAAGCCACTTTGATTCTCTGACCTTAAAGAAGCTCACTGATGATAACTACACCCTTCTAGTGGCTTTGGGAGTCAGTGGGATATCTGTTAGCAGCTGGAGGCAGGGCCTTTTAGGAAATGAAGAGTGCTTCTGAACTCCTTCCTTGCTGCTGGGGTTCCCCATGATTCCACCTGCAGGCCAGTGGTTCTGTCCTGGATGTCCAGCGGGAGAACACTGAAGACTTAGCAGCAGCTCATGATTTAAAACAGATGTCTTTGGAGCACTTGGATGAGAGCTAGCACATATGCATAAAACAAACAAGCAAAAAAAAAAACTACCCTGTGTCTGAATATGGTAATAATTACACTCTTAGGTGTTGGTGAGCGGGGAAATTGTACTGAGCATGCAATAACTACGGTCCTGGAACTCTGGTTAATGGCAGAAAGGGGAGTCATAAAACACCAGGACATTTATGGTAGTATTTTCCTGCCTGGCTGCCCTAGAACACTGAACCCACAAGACTCTCTGAGATGAAAGGAGTCTTTGCTTGGAAAGGGGTGGGGACAGCAGGACTAAGGAATATTTCTTTGCGATGATGGTGCCTTCCCCCCACTCTCGGGAGAATTCCAGCAGCAAGAAAACTCAACACTCAGTATTTTCTGCGCTCATTTGAACTGATGATGCTGTTAAAATCCAGGGGCAGAGGCTGGGAAATGCAGCCTGTAACATTTGGGTCTGTTATTAGGGTTAGAGAGATAGGTTCAAGCTGGGAGTAGATGTTCTTGGAAGTTTCTCAGGAGAGAGGTAGGGCAGAGGGAAATTACTTAGCCAACTGAGTAGTTTTTAATCTCTGCTTAAAGATTTCCTCAACTCTCAATTTTTGTTTTGTTTTTGTTTTTTTTTTTTTAGTTCTGCTCTCAACTTTTACCGTAGCTCAGTCAGTAATCCACCCTGACTGTTTGGATCATAGACATAGGACACTATGCCTTGCTTCTCAACTTACTTTATATTATAAGATATTTCAAATGTACTATAAAGTTAAAAGATGGTCACAATGAACTACTATGTCCCTCTTTCTAACTTTAATAATTGTTAATATTTTCCTTGTTTCTCAGTGCATTTGCTCTCTTATTGCTGCTGATACCATATTCAGCACCAACAACTTAAGACTACAGGTGTTTGTCTACAGAACACAATGTTCTAACCTTAGGATAGTAAAGGTTAGTGGCTTCTCTGACTGCTGTGACCAAGTCCTGATAAGATGAATGTTTAAGGAAGAAAGGTTGATTTTGGCTTCTTCTTCAGGGATATGGGTCACCACTGTGGGGACGACATGAGGCAGGAGCAGCCTAAACTTTCTCTCATGGCCAGGTCAGGAAGCAGAGCAGGAAATGCCTGACTTCAACTGCCTTTCATTCAGGACTGGACCCCATGGGAACGGGTGCTTCTCAAGTTCAGGGTGGGGCCAATTCTCCTTGGGAAAAACGCTCACACATTTGGGTGTGTCTCCTTACTGCCTTAGGTGTTTATCAATTCACTTCAAAGCAGAGGCTGGCTATCACACCATCTGTAGTTAAGTTAATATTTAAGTCTCCTCAGTTGTCCTACAGAATGTCTTTGCAGATGTTTTTATGCCCTGATGTATGTATTATGTATTTTTAAAATAATTTATTTATTTTTATGTGCATTGATGTTTTGCCTGCTTGTATGTATGTCTGTGTGAGGTTGCCAGATCTACTGGAACTGGAGTTACATACAGCTGTGAGCTGCCACATGGGTGCTGGGAATTGAACTTGGGTCCTCTGGAAGAGCAGGCAGTGCTCTTAACCACTGAGCCATCTCTCCAGCCTCCCGCATTATGTATTTTAACGAAGTGTTCTTACCTCTTCGGTTCCCTTGGTGACACTTGCTTCTTTTTATAAAGTATTGTTTCCATTTTACTTTTCTCATGTTTTCCCTTCTTTCCTTATGAAGCTTTATGTGGACTTTGGTGGAGGCTGTGGGACAACATCAGCAGGTCTGAATTGTGATGGGGGTGTTCAGTTCATCAGGCTTCCTGGGTTCGATTCCTGACCACTTGCTATGCACAGAACAGTTCACTCAGTACAACAGCCTGACGCAGGGCTTGGGAAGCACATAAGCATTGAAGACACTTGCCTTGGTATTGTCCCCAACAGCAGGGCCTCTACAATGTTCTGAATAACGGGCATGCACCGGGTAGTTTGTGCAGCAAATTGGCTGCACTTGGCTGAGGCCCCTTTGCCCTCTTGTTTCTTCTTCTTGTGATCATTTTGGAGCGAACATTTGAAAGAGTGACATTAACCTCTTGAACAACTCATGCTAACCTTCCCATAGTCCAGAAGTTTCTGTGTTCACATGATAGTAATTTCTTTTCTAGCTCAGAAACTCTTAACCCCAAAGCACGTTAGACTCTCCAGTCTCGTTGAGTCGGCCTTACGAGGGAAGGGTAGCAATTGAATCAATTCTATTACTGCTGGAAGTTACTTAAATATAGCTTAAGAAATAGAACAAAACACAAACTCCAGAGTTTTACTGTAATACATTTAAGTCAGAACCACTTGAATGAAGCTCATGTAGCTATAGTTTCAAAATGTTCTAGCTGCTTCTAATATGAAGTCAGTATTAAGAATTATTGCCCTGGGCCAGGCACAGTGGAGTTGGGTCCAGGGGTCCCACAATGATGGGGGACAGATCACCAAAGTCTACTAAACCAGAAGCAAGCTTTATTCCAAGAAAAGAAAAGAAAACTCTGTAGGGCACAGCTATAGCAGAGACCACAGCCAGAGTTCGGGTTTCTGAAAATGTGGCAAATTGGGTGGTTTTCGAACTCCTCCGAACTCCTCTTTTTATAGTAAGAAGCACGTATTAGTCATGAACAAAAGAATTTTTACAATCTTGTGGTGAAAATCAGTTACAAATTGCTTTTTTACAAGTTCTGTAAACAGGTTTCTGTTTTGGTATTTTTTGTTTGTTAACTAGTGTTTGTATCTAGTCCATTGTTTCTCTCTGGCACTTCCTGGTGGTGTTTAACAAAACTCTGCACTCCTCTGATACTGCCAGGTTTGCACAGCTGAGAAGAGTGTAGACAATGCACAACCAAAAGTCAGGAACATCTCCTCATTAAACATTAACTCAGTTCACATCAATTGCTGGTCATGAGTGGTCGGCGGGGGAGGGGGTATCTAAAAGCTGACTGTCAGTTTGCAGAGAGACCCTTAGTTTGCAGAGGGCCATTTAGCCTTGCAGACAGCTGTCAGTCTGTTGTGAAAACAAAGGATTGTTAATAGATAATCTTTAAGCTGTTGAGAAAGTTGCTGATTGTCTGTTCTCATCCTTTTGTGCTTACGGCTTTGTATTTTATATTTTTACATTTCTATTTCTGGAACCTACATTTCTATATCCTTATTCTTGGACTCTTCAGTGGCACATGGCTTTAATCCCAGCACTCAGGAGGCAGAGGCAGGCAGATCTCTGTGAGTTCCAGGCCAGCCTGGTGTACAGATCGAGTTCCAGGACAGCCAGGGCTACATAGTGAGATCCTATCTAAACAAAACAAAACAAAACAAAACAAAACAAAACAAAACAAAACAAAACAAACTCATGACCACCATCACAACAAAAAAACCACTGCCCTATCTCCTGTAGATCCTTGAGATTCAAAGTTAGACTTAGGTTCACCTTAGGACTTAGGTGTGTGTTGCCTATAACACACACACACACACACACACACACACACACACACACACACACACACATCTGTGCATCACATTAAACAGTGCCCATGGAGACATTGGATCCTCTAGAACTAGAGTCACAGACCGTTGTAAGCCACTTTGTAGATGCTGGGAACCAAATCAAAGGTCCTCTGGAAGAGCAGCCGGTGTCCTCTATTTCTGTGTCTAACAGGTGAGTATGCCACGTCTTAGACAAAAGGGGTGGGGTCTGCGCTCTGTGCCAAGTGGAGGCATCGGGGTGAGGAACAGGCTGCAGTCACTCAGGAGGTGGGTGGGGAGGAGAAGAGTGAATGGTAAAGGGTCCCGTGACGTGCGGTGCAGGGAATGAAGTGTACTAACGTGTTTTCTGGGTTTGCAGAGCTTGTTTAGGGCACGAGGCTCACACGTAGTGCACATATGTACATGGAGGCAAAACACTGATAGACATAAAATAAAAATAAATCTCTTGAAGAAGGGTCCTGTTTTCTCTCTCACCCAGAACTTGGCTAACATGGTGGTTGCCGTAGCAGGCGTGGGCCTTGTCTGAGAAGGAACCAGACTTTCCTCCTAGGCCAGGCAGCTTCTGAGAGCCTTGATTTATTGTTCCTGCTATGGGCTCGGTGGGACCTGCTGTGTGCACAAGCTATCCAGTGGATCCCATATTTGGGGATTGCTTCCCCTCAACTGGAGAAAGCAGGCTAGATGATGGTTTTCATTGTTTAATGCGTAAAGGCCGAGCCACCTTTACTCACCCTGAGTTATGAGGCAGTTGGCGGTTGTTAGGAGGCAGTACAAGAATTTAGTCAGCCTTTCCTCCTCAATTCCTCTTTCACCTTGAGGAGGGGACTTTGGCAAAATAGAGGAAAACCTAGAATATTAATGAACATTGAACTAAGCTACAAGCCAGTAGTATAAACGACAGAGATACCGATTTGTGGGCACACTTCATTCTGGGACTAATAGGCACCCCCTTGACGCTCAGTAGAATTCTGCCATGGCTTTTTCAGAAAGGAGCTGGAAACTTGGGGGAGGACAGAAAAGGTGGGTGAAGGCGGGGTGGTGGTGTTGGTGTAAGCAAAGGACAGACAGAGCAAGACCCCAGACACCCTGGTGACTGGATGGGAAGACCTTTTCATTATCTTCTCGACACCGCTTAACCATAAACACCTACTAACACTCTCCCCTTAACAACGGACTGAGCCACACGATCCCCTACAGAGTGAAGCCCTGATCCCAGGACAGGAGGAAGAGCACGGTAGCCCTCTCAGGACTGAAATCTGGTTGGCACACTCCGTTTAGAATGGGTTTTGCTGAGAGCCATAGCAGGCTCTTATGAAGTCAGTCAGGTCTCAGACCCCAACTCTGCATTTCAGAGCTGCAGTAATGCAGCTTCTCTGGACCTGGGTTTCTTCAGCTGTAAAATGGAGCTGGAGACCCCTGGAGCTCTCAGGGGCTTGTGAGTATCCAATGAGGTGGTTCAGGTAAAGGCATTCAAGAAATGGTTCTCATGGTTGAGATGGCTTTTTGGGGCTGCCTTTCTGGGTGGGTTTGGCAGGCACTGTCAACCTTGGTTGTCCACTAGAATCTCCTGGAAAATCTCCATCCTGCATTCCCAGACCATTCCATATCAGAAGCTGGATCAGCAGAATTAGGTTGCAACTCTGGGGTAGGAGTCAGGCGGGGACATAGTTGCAATATTTGAGGTGATTGTAAGTTGCTCATTAATAATTTCATCATTCCCAACTCAGTGTAGGTGTGTACCGTTCTAGTCCAGAGCCTGTGCTGGTGAGATAAACATGTTGTAATCATATGTGTAATTCTTCCCTTGCAGAATTAATAAGACAACAAGGTTCATGTTATGAGGCTCTGTTGTCATAAAAAAAAAAAGTGTGGTAACCCTTGCTAGATAAGATAAGGTGTTGGGAAATAAGGGAGTGAAGTAGATGGTGAAGGCTGAGGGGTCTGGGAGCCCAGTGGGCACGCCAGGCTCACCAGGCTGGATGAGATGTTCACAATGTAGCCAACGACTTAGAAGACAGAAAGCATGTAGTGTCCTAAGAACATGGAAGATGACTTACTGTGGTGACGAGGCTGTGGAAAGCAGTCGGGCAAAACAGTGAGCAAGGGACTGATGAGTAAACCAGGAAGAGAGGAAAGGGCACAGCAGGGATTGTCACCTCATGGGAGCAGATTTGTTACCTACAAGTGTTCACAGAGTAGTCATCATGGACACAGCTACCAAATAGTATTCTAGGCAGGCAGCCTCCTCAGCGCTGGCGTCCTCGCTCCTCTGGTGGACAGGGGCAAGAGCTCAAAACGGACTGCCTCAGGGATGTTAAGGATGATCTTACTGTCTCCTCCCTCCTCGGCTCAGCTCTGGTCCTCCCCAGCAGGTGATGGTTGTGGGCAGTGGGTGATAATGTATTAATTGTGTGGGGGTGGGCAGGGAAGCAGGAAACGAGAAGGACAGGGATAAATGCCAAAGGGGACTGATGCTTAGATCCTGCGTCTGTCTGTCACCCTGGGTATGCCACAGGGGAAGGTGAATTTTAATTAGGAGTGGCTTGGTAAGCAGCGGGAGAGAACAAGTTAGGTGAGTTCAGTCTGTATCAGATCAAGGATCTCCACCACAAGATCCTTGATCTGATCCTTGCCACTCTCCCAGGCTGCTCTAGTCCCTGGGCCCTGGTCCTTTTCCCTAGGCCTATCTTGAGTTGCTACAGCTTTTACTCTGGTTTTATTTCTGTTCCTTCCCATGTAAATGAATTATTTATTTTTTTTATTTTTTATTTTTTGGTTTTTCGAGACAGGGTTTCTTTGTATTGTTTTGGAGGCTGTCCTGGGACTCACTCTGTAGACCAGGCTGGCCTCGAACTCACAGAAATCCGCCTGCCTCTGCCTCCCGAGTGCTGGGATTAAAGGCGTGCGCCACCAACGCCCGGCTGTAAATGAATTATTTAACTGGACACATAGCCTTGTTTTAAAGCCTGCATCATTTTGACCCTTTCACTGATTTGTATTTATCTTTCTCAGAAGACAACCTTATTTCAAATTTTTGAAGATGTATCCTTTTTTTCTTTTTGGAGAGACAGTCTCATTGGTAGCCTTGCCTAGCCTGGAACTCACTTTGTAGGCCAGGCTGTAGGTCACTTTGCCTCCTGAGTGCTAGGATTAAAGCATGTGACACCACACCCTGCTAAGGATAATTATTTTTTGTTTTTTCATTTTTCAAGACAGGGTTTCTTTGTAGCTTTGGAGGTTGTCCTAGAACTCACGCTGTAGACCAGGCTGGCCTTGAACTCATAGAGATCCACCTGCCTCTGCCTCCACCCAGCCTAATTCTTAAGTCCCTAATTATTAACAATGCCACACACATATCAGTGTTAGCATTCATATCCAATATGGTAATACATCATTCTATTAAAATCATGCATGTTCATGGAGACTAATATTTATCATTTATACCTTGTACACCTCCTAAACAGATTTGAGACAATTAATAACCCAGGGTGGCATGAATAACTGACCTGACTTGGGTGCTGACTAGTGGGAATGGATCGGCATCAGAAATGCCCATGTTGCCACTGTTACCTGCATAGAGCTGAGTCTAGAAGCAGACACTAACATTTCTAGATTCTTGGACTGGAGAGATGGCTCAGCAGTTAAGAGCACTGGTTGCTCTTCCAGAGGATCCAGGTTCAATTCCCAGCACCCACATGGCAGCTCACAGCTGTCTGTCTCCAATTCCAGTGGATCTGATACCTTCACACCAATGTGCATAAAATAAAGTTAAATAAATTATTAAAAATTTTCTAGATTCTTGGGGCTGGAGAGATGGCTCAGAGGTTAAGAGCACTGACTGCTCTTCCAGAGGTCATGAGTTCAATTCCCAGCAACCACATGGTGGCTCACAACCATCTGTAATGAGATCTGGTGCCCTCTGCTGGTGTGTAGACGTACATGGGGGCAGGGTGTTGTGTTCGTAATAAATAAATAAATCTTTAAATTTTTTTTTTCTAGATTCTTGTGCCCCCTTTCAATGGATTATACCACGACATGGGATAGTCACAAGAAAGAAAATAGTTTATTGAGAGGTTCATGGGAGTGTAGAGGTGTACCTGATCGCACAATGACCTGGCCCGTAGAGGTCAAGAAGAGAAAAAAGGGTGGAGTGAGGCCCTCAGGCAGTAACCTGTCATGGGACATTAACTGGAACCTGCCTCTCCCAGTTTCCTATTCCGCACTAATCCTTATTCTCCTGCCTCAGTAGCAGTTTCTACTAGATGAATGCCAGCTCTCTTAGATGTCAGGATGTCTATAATATAATGTCATTGTGGCTAACTCAGAGGAACACATCAACACAAGTTTTGTGAGAGTGCTGACGGGTGTGAGGGCACCTTCTGTATGCCAGCGTGTGTGTGTGTGTGTGTGTGTGTGTGTGTGTGTGTGTGTGCGCGTGCGCACGTGTGTGTAGGTCCAAAGGGAGACAGGACCAATGGCTGTCTGTGGTGCCTATTAGCATACTCAACTACATGCTGGCCTCCAGCTTCCTTCAGCATCGCAAGCACGGAGTACACATTTCCAAGTCCATGCTGGCATCCGGGATCTTCTTAGCTCTTCTCCCCTCCTCCCCTTGTCCAGCTCATGGGCTTCCCTCCCCCGAGCTACTTATTCTCCTTATAACCCTGCTATTTCAGCTATGCCTTCTTTGTCTTCCTCTCTTAGTCTCTTTCTCTCCGCCCCCCCAGGCCCCACCTCCTGTATGCTTCTATTCCTGTTCCTGCTTGTCTCTTGGCCAGGTCCGGTCAGCTGGCCATGTTCAGTCTGCTACTTTCTCTTTCTGCCCTGGACTCCTCCAGATGCCTCTGGCTGTCCTCTCTCCCATAACTACAATAAGAGCCTTCTCCTTACAGGATCTCAGAGCAGTCATGTCATCAGTTTATACAGTGTGCACATGTGTGGCACATGTGTGTGAATGTATGTATATGTCCATATGCGGGGTCCAAAGGTCAACATTGGATGTCTTATCTTTTTTGTTTTTGGTCTTTTGAGACAGAGTTTCTCTGTGAAGCCCTGGTTGTCCTGGAATTTGCTCTATAGACCACATTGGCCTCAAACTCAGAGATCTGCCTGCCTCTTCCTCTCTATTGCTGGGATTAATAGACGTGCGCACTACCACTGCCTGGCTGACACCTTATCTTTTTTTTTTTTTTTTTCCAGGCTGGCCTCGAACTCAGAGATCTGCATGCCTCTGCCTCCCAAGTGCTGGGATTAAAGGCATGCACCACCACCACCCAGCTGCCATCTTATCTGTTAAGACCTGATTTGTAACTCAACCTGGTTCTCATTGATTGTCTAGACTAGCAGGCCAGTGATTTCTGAGAGCTGCTTGTGTACAGGCCTCCAGAGCTAGGGCTGCAGTCATATGTGCCTATGCCTGGATGTGTAGGTGGTGTGCTGTCAACTTGATACAAACTAACATCATTGAGAGGAGGGAGCCTCAACCGAGAAATTGCCTCGGTAAGACCTGGCTATAGGCAAGACTGTAAGGCATTTTCTTAATTAGTGATCAATGGG